>NC_080030.1:41810251-42113282 GCF_030020395.1 Manis pentadactyla
AGCGTTGTAGATTTTTCTCTCTTTTATTCTGACTTATATACAGATTTTCCTCACTTTGTAATGGGATTATGTTCCAAGAAACTCACTGTAAGTTGAAAATATCACTAAGTCAAAATGCTTTAATACATATAGCCTATAGAATGTCACAGCTCAGCTTAGCCCACCTGAAATGTGCTCAGAACACCTCCATTAGCTTACAGTTAGACAAAATCATCTAACACAAAGCTTATTTTATAATAAAGTGTTGAATATCCCTTGTAATTTCTTGACTATTATATTGAAAGTGAAAAACAGAATGCTGTATGGGTACAGGATGGTTGTAGGTATATTGGTTGTTTACCCTTATGATCACGTGGCTGACTGGGAGCTGCTCAGCATCACACATATTGGCAAGCCTGAGCTAAGATCAAAATTCAAAATTCAAACTACAGTTTCTACTGAATGTGCATCACTGTCAACACATAAAGTTAAAAGATCATAAGTTGAGCTGTTGTAAGTTGAAGACTGTTTGTACACTCTTGCCTTAAATTATCCCCTTTTCCATTTCAGTTGGCAGAGTTCTGGATCAAAGCCTCATTTTCTCCTTCTTGGATGCTTTAACAGGATCCTAGTTGGTTTCCTTGTATCCACAACCTTTCTTCTCTAAGCATTCTTGCACACTCCTCTCAAGGAATCTTTTTTAACTCCAGTTGAGGTAGAGCAGGGATGTGAGACAAGCCTCATGATTAATTTTTTTGCCTTTGATGAAAAATGCCAATATATAAATGCTTAGTATAGTAAGAACAGGAGGGACTCCATCTTAAGGCTAAGATTCCATTTTAAAACAATTTTAAAATGGTGATTAGGCAGCAACCAATCCTATCTTAAGGCAGGGTGGGCAGTCCTAAATTATAGGTTTCCACTGCTTGAGGGTAACCACTATCTTGGAGAAGAACAGGACCAATAAATTCCTTGTGTGAAGTTTATCTTACAAAATATCTATAGGACTGACTGTGGATGGTGACAAAATGTCTGTCACTGATGATAGACATCATGAGACTACACATCGGCCTATGCTTCCTTGGCCCTTTCACCCATCCTTAAAAACCCAGATCCTAAACCTTTCAGCATGCCTCCTCTCTGAGGTTACCTGCACTCCCAAGTGTGTACTGTCCTATCAAATAAACTTTCTTATTGCATAAGCCTATTGCACTTTGTCTCTGAACTCTTTTTCATGATAATGACAAGACCTCACCACCTCCACTTCCATTGGTAGTGTCCTTGTCACTTTGCAATTTCATTCAATTTTCTGGTCTTATGTACAAGTCTCTCTCTCTCTCTGTTCTACTTAAGACGAGTAGGGAAGAGCTACTGAGATGTCTGTTCTGGGCTTGCAAGTTCCCATCTCCTAGGTGACCCAGACAGAACTGCAGCTATGAAATCATGTTCTTTAGCAGCCTACCCAAAAAATCTTTCTTTGCTTTGGGAAGTTTTCAGAACATAATCTCACTCCATCCATTGCTCTATGGCCCCCACAAATCCTGGGGTTGTAGGGGCTTTGTTCCCATGCCATGCAGAGTGAAGTGGACACTGGACCACTGGACACAAGGAAACCCTGGTTTTAGGGCTGGCAAGGGATTTCCCTACCCCGAGCAGGAGTTCCTCCCTCTGCTCTTCCTTGCTCACTACTGCCTGCATGGATGCTGCCATTCACTGCTACTCTCGCTTTAGTGAATTCCTTCCTAACCTGTACTCATCTGACCTGTTCAACAATTCTTCCTTGGTCAGAGTTAAGAACTCCTGGGTTGAGGGCTCACCTTGCACACAGGGAGATCTCCTCAGATTGGACTGCCTGACAACACAGTTGTCTGCTTGAGGACATGCTTATAAACAGAGAAGATTTAAGTTACAGTTGGGTACTAACAATGAAAAAAATACTCAACCTCATTAGAAATCTAGATGCAAATTTTAAAAAGATGATATTTTAGCCATCAAGTTAGCACTATTTTTAAAAAGTTCATATTTAAGGAAGTGAGAGCTCCCAAACACTGCTGGTAACTTGGTAAAGTCTTTCTTGAAAAACAATTGACAAAAATGTATCATGATCATCAAAATGTTACTACTCTGTAGTCCAAACTGTAGAAAATACCTTTTGACTACAGTGGCATTTTAAAGATAGTATAAATGTCAAAATCATTTTTCTGGGTAAATTTTTGGGCTATAATGGAATATAATGTAGTCTTTTAAATGACCATGAAGGCTTTATTTATTTATTTATTTTATCAGCCCCTGTATTCATTTGTTTATTTATTCAACAAACATTTATAGAACACTCTCCAAAGCTGGGAATTTTGTTAGACACTTGAATTACAAAGCATATTATTTTGTCCCTACCCCAGAGAGTTGATAACTAAAGGGAAGAAGGAGACAGATCTAGACTATTACACTGCAGTGGGTCACGTTCAGGGACTGAAGAATCAAAGGACTGAAGGGTCCACAGGAGGGTGCTGCACCCAAACTGTTGGGGTTTGAGGGGAAGTCTAAGGAAGGCTTCTTAGGAAAAGGTGATTCTGGACTGAGTCCTGAAAGACATGCTGCATACTTCTGGGAAATGTGTTCTAGACAAAAACCCTGCATGCTCAAATCCCATCAGGAAGAGTGAGGAGGGGACGGGTGGAGGAGAGCTGGGAAGAGGCCTAAGAGATAAGATTAGAGAGAGAAGAAAAAGATCATGAAAGCTGCTAAGAACTTGGACTTAATCCTAAAGTCATTTGGAAGCCTTTGACCAACATTATGCAGGCAAGTGACAAGTTCAGACCTGTATTTTAAGAGAGGTGACTTAGCAGAGCAGCCTGTGGAAAACAGACCAATGAAGGGTAAGACAACAAAGGTGGCTCCAATATTCCGGTAGCAAATGACAAGGTCTCTCTTTGGAGATTGAGAGAAGACGCAATCAGGGGGTATTAGTGAGCTCGAATTCTGGACTTGGAAAGCCTGGCTGTGAGTGAGAGGGCAGGAGGGGCCAAGGATGAACTCCATGTCTCTTGACTTGGGCAGCTGGGTAGGTTGAGCACATGAAGGGACCCAGGAGCAGAGCTGCCAGGCCTGCTGATTATCTCACACAGACACTCAGGAGAGAATTAAGCCTGTAGCCACGGTTTCGGGGAGTTCTCCAGTGCCTGCTCTAGGAATTAAAGATGCCTGAGTTTATCCAAAACAGTGCAAGGAGACAAAATGCATATGTTCTAATGTCAGGTGAAAAAAAAAAAGAGAGAGATGGAAAATTGTACTTACATGATGATTTCCATTACCTAACTATATGCCCAGACATAACAGCACTCGTCTCTTGCTTAAAGTTATCTCTGATGCATGGGATTATGGAATATTTTATTTCCTTATTTGTATTTTCAATATTTTTCAAAATTTATAATATATATATAGCATATAATAGCATATATAGTGAGGAAAAAAATGTACTCTATTTTTTAAAATAGGAATCTATTGCCTGAGAATAATGTCCCATCTCCCATTTCTCATCTTTACACGTCCCCCACCCCGGTGACCACACATCCTGCGTTCACTCTCCTCTGTGCCTTTTCTCTGCTCTTCCTTCCGTCTGTCGAAATGCAAACATCTTTCTGACCCGACTCAGATGTGCCTCTTCCAGTAGCCTTTTCCCGATCTTCCTGCAAGTAGCAGCACATCTCATTTCTGTCATCCTCAGCCCTTCTTCTCTTTACTCTGTTCATATAATGCACATGATATGGTTATTAAGCCAATTGTATTATTATTTGACCCAGTAGATGATGCTATCCTGAATGACAAGGGCTGTGTTTTTATTCTCCTTGGTATCCCAAGAAGCTTCTACTCCTTTGCCACTTAAGGCAAGTGAACAAAGGTTTTTTGTTTGTTTGTCACACTCTTATCTTAGTTTCATTTCTTAGATCAAGAAATATATCTATTTCTTAGATACAGAATATGACAGTTGAAACACATCTCCTTAGTTTTAAATATGAGAAAAGCTAGTCCCAGTGACCTGATGAAGACATCCAGGGTGTCAGAGCATTGCCACTGTGGAAATGCCCGTATCCTGACCCTCACCAGAGAGCAGCTTGGGGTGGTACACAGAGCATGAGCTGTAGGGTTCAACACTTAATAACATGTGGCCTTGGCAAATTGTTCACAGTTCTTGAACTTTGATTTATTTTTCTGTGAAATGGTGATAACGGTAGGTGGGGAACGGGCACAGGGGTGTGAAGGTTAAACACAATAAGATACACAGAACCTACAGTGTGAGCTGGAAGTGTGAATTAACATCTCCTTACTCCCTTCCCAGTATGATGGTCTTACACCATATCATATAGATAACCTATACTTCTGTGCCTACCTGGCAATGTCATGACTATTAATAATTCACTCTAGGCCTTGCTAGAAGAATCTGAAGAAATTCACAGTAGTCTGGAAGCAATGACAGAGAAATTACAGTACATTGCTAGTGTGTATTATACAGAAAAAATGTCTCAGCAAGTGGCAGAATTTGGACGGGAGACTGAAGAGTTGCGACAGATGATCAAAATTCGTTTACAGAATCTTCAAGATGCTGCCAAGGTAAAAAAAAAAAATTAAATTGAAAAGTCTATTATTTAAAAAAAATGGTTGTCTTGCAGTGGAGATATGTGTTCACACTGATGTACCTTTTTGACTGATGTTACTCTACACCTATGACTTTGAACTTCAAGTGCTAATATATAGACATTCACATCGATTTTACTCTGCAGGATATGAAAAAATTTGAAACAGAGCTAAGAAACTTACAAGTTGCTTTGGAGCAAGCCCACACAACCCTGACTTCTCCAGAAGTTGGACGTCTTAGTCTCAAGGAGCAACTCTCTCATCGACAGGTAAGCAAAAGTAATTCAGGGGAAATAAGTGGGGAGCTGTATTAAAATAAGAGAGTAGTTAGGAAACGCGATTTCTAAACTTAGTTATATTCTTAGCACTAGAGGCATTGTTTCAAAAAGTAGTCTTTGGAAAATGTTTATCCCTTGGGGACAGAGCTGTAATTCTGTAACTGTCTCTTACTTATGAATTAAACTCCTGAAGTATAAACATTTTAAATATTTCATGAAATGTAAAATATAAAGTTGCATTTTCAGCATTTGTTGTCTGAGATGGAGTCGCTCAAGCCGAAGGTCCACATGGTACAGATCTGCCAAAGCACGCTCCGGATCCCCGCGGACGTGGTCGCCAGCCTGCCGCTTTGCCACGCTGCTCTGTGCCTGCAGGAAGAGGCCAGCCGCTTGCAGCATTCAGCGATCCAGCAGTGCAACGCCACGCAGGCACGTGCAGCCATACCAGCCAGGGTCTGCAGGCGGTCCCCACGCCCACAAACCAATAGCAAATGAGTCATGGGCTTCTTTTCTTAGTATTGTGTGGGCCCAGCCATCAAAACACATCCCGAGTGTTAAATCTGACAGATTGTTGTGGTATATAAAACAAAGGATGAAATGCTGTCATTGGGATCACCCTCCAAAGCCTGGGGAAAGCTTGATAAAAGATATCCTTTGGTGAAAACTCTCTCTTAGCGATTATTTTTTGTGTGTGAAGAACAACTTTTATAAAAATTAATTTTATATTCAATCACATATTTTCTTATTATGCACCTGAGAATCACCTAGAACCTTGTAATATGACTTTACAAAAAAAGAATTCTGTAATATAGGCTAGCTGTATTTCAGCTCATTGAAGCATTAAATATATTTTCTTGCCTGAGTACATCCAAGTGTAACTCTTAGCTTCAGAAATTCACCCAGTAAGAGAAAAATCATTGACTAGGAAGAAATGACACCCTCCTAATTGCTTTCAACTGATATATCTCCTGCTTTATCAAAAAATTGCATACCTATCCTATCCTCTGATTCAATAGCTAATAGTCTGTCAATTATCCTTGCTCCTTGCATTGTCTTATAATTTGCTGGACAGTACATTTCTGAGGATAGAAGCCATGCTTAATTCATTTTTATTTTCAGTCCTCTACTCAGCCCTTAACTGAATGCCTTACACATATATTCAATATTTCTTAGATGGAAAAATAAAATAATCATGTTTTTCATACTGCTTCCCACCATGCTGTGACCATGACACTGCCATCTTCAGCCCAATATGAATGGGGAATAGAGAGAGGATCTAGCCACTTAAATATTTCGAATCCATCAATAACGTTGGCAAATATTTTAGAGAGAAGGCTCTAAAATAACTGAACAGTGTTGAGGATTTGAATCACCTAGGGATTCTACTCATCATTTTTTGTCCCCTAGACACACCACGTATATAGGAGTTAGTCCTAGTTTAGCAGATAGCTGCACAGAATCGCTTACCCAGTTATTGATATGGAAAGATGATCATTTGTATGTGTGTGTGTTCTTTCAAAGGAGGCTGTGGTGCAATATGAACAATATGAACAAGAAATGCAGCACCTGCAGGAGCTCATAGAAGGAGCTCACAGAGAGATTGAGGATAAGCCTGTGGCCACCAGTAACATCCAGGAGCTGCAAGCCCAGATTTCTCGTCATGAGGTAAGACAGGAACATAAACACGTGTTATGGTCAGGACGCTGGCTTGACTGGTTTCCAGGGAAAGAAAGAGAAAGCTTTTCCCCGTCTGGCACGTAATGTGTTGTTCAGTTCTCAAGTAGCTTTTCTTGGCTCTCTTTGCATTTTAAGGGCTATTTTTGCTGATCCTTTCTAAGACCCAGTAGCATGAAACTTCCCCTTGATTCCAAAACCTCTCTGCATTGTTCATGACATATCTCAACGGGGACCCATCACCTGTCTTCTGTGCCTAGACCTCTCACAGTTAATACACCCAAACACACTTGACTCCCTATATGGAAAGCCCACAAGAAACAGCAATGTTCAAAGCCTTGCTGCTTTGATCGTCCTTTTTAAAATGAAGGGATATTTCACATTAAAAAGAAGTTTGTTGCTCTTTTAAATATAGGCTAGTTTAGGTCCTTTCGTCAAAATCAGAGAACGGTTGGTGCTGTTTGTTTTGTTCATTTCCAGATTGTACCTGTTAGCATCTTCCCCATTTTCAAATGGGCCTCTTTTCTCTTACCTTTGGCATCCTATGACCTCAGGACGCGGACATGCCTTCTGCAGACATGGTGTCAGAGGTCATAGACCTTGAGTGTTTGAGTCCATTGACATTTAGCAGATGACCTGATCTGTCAGTTCCTACATAGGTCACAGTTACTCTTTCCTTTGGGTGCTTGATCATAGCATCATGAATTTTGGTATGTGATGGCAGGGAAGAGGTTTTATTTCTCTGTACCAAGGATGGACATTTAGTTTATTCTTCAGTCTGCTCTATTTTAACTTTGTTGTCATGAAAAAACAAACTTTTTTTCCAAACCAAATATTATAGTGAAGTGGTCAGAAGATTTAATTGTTGCCTTTTAAGGATGCAAAAATCTTACCACGCCCCCACCCCCTCCAAAAGCAATTCTTTAATTTCTTAATACATCAAATGCATCAATCACTTATGTGATTTACAAAATAATGTAAATAAATCTCTCACTTACTTGACTCTATACTGTAGATATCATTTATGTTAATCATTTCTCACAAGCCACTGGTAAATGAAAATATATGCAAATATTTTGAAATAAAGTTGTTTATATAACTCAGACTATATGTTACAAAGTTACTTTGAAACTCTTTTTAATCCCATTTTGTAAGAACCAGAGTTTTGTTGTAACAACTTTCTATCATAGTACAGAAAATACTCCTTTTAAATATTGTCTGGAAGCACAATAATTATTACTACAGTTTTTCATTTTGTATTTTTTAAAACAGTTTATAAGGTTTTTACGTTATAACATTTTATAACAACTCTGTGAGGTAGGAATTATTTTTTATCATCTCCATTTTACTGATAAGTAAAAAAACAATGATTTTTTTTTTCTCCATGACTTTCTGAGCTCCCAAATCTTGTAACTGATAGAAACCAGATTCTAATCTGCTATCCGTGGCTCCAAATTCTGTGATTTTTCTACTGCTGCAGAAACTATGTGGGCTACCTCACTGTCAAACAGAAAGAAATGATGGGCCAAGAAAGTCTGTGACTTGCCCAAGGCCGCAGAGCTGGCCGGCAGCACAGTCGGCGGTGGTCACTGCCCGCGCAGTCGGTGGTGGTCACTGCCCGCGCAGTCAGCCGTGGACTGCCCTCCTGCCTCCGGTTCAGGATCTGATCATTTTGTCACATTTTCTCCTCTCAGTTCTAAAAACCTGTGTGGACATTTCTAAGTTTTGTCATGCAATTGAGAATCCATTTTCATATTAATACTGATATAGTCCCACGTGAGGCTCATTGTATGCCTAAAACAAACCCAGGAAGGAATGTGCTGAGTCCCAAATCTACCCTGGGGGTGGGGGGCAAACCATTGTAAGAAGACTTAGTGATTTGTCCTATGAAAAGTGGAGAATTCAAGGCACCCAGCGACTGGCGGATGTCTTCTACATGTGCATGTTACCTAATGGTAATAAAGTACCCATGTGCTAGGCACAAGGCCAAACATAATAAATAGCTATTTAACTACTGTTTTAAAAACCCTATTAGGTTAAGTATCTGCAGTTCCAAAATTTTAAGTAATGATTTCTACCTTTTAAATCTTTGCTTTAAAAATTGCTGTATTGTACTTGATTCCAAGAACAGTCTGCTGGCTGACTTCTGCTGGATTATTCTCCCTTCCACTTAGTCAGTTGTGTTTGAGAGCAGATAAACAAAATGACAATGGCAAAATGGTACCTGTATTGTGCATATATGCATGGATACATACACATGCACATATACACACATACATACCATTTTGTTATTTTTGTCATTTTGTTTCTGAATTTCAGAGCTCATTGAATGTCAGTCAACATCTTTAAAATGACAGTGTGTATCCATAGATGCGTACATGCATGCATCTTGTCTATGTGCATGTTTATATCTATGTATATACACACTGTCGTTTTAAAGACATTGACATTTAATGTCTGTCACAAAATATGTTCTGTGCAAACACTAAGTGTCAGCTTTTCAGGCAAAGAAGCCAAATAAAAGGAATAGAAGAAGTAAATGGTTTTGTATTCATGTTACCAAGCATTTTAATTATTTTAGAGTTTGTAAGAGTTGTGAGCTGTCCAGAATGCATTTTCAATAAGCTGTTGGTATAAGTTTTACAACCTCTATCTCACAAAGCAACTTTTTTCAACAACAAATGCATGTAAAAGCCATTCTGTTTGAACTGAACTTCAGTTCAAAGCTCTAGCCTGAAGAATCAGAAACATTTGCGGCATGATGGAGTATGTGAGGGCAAGTTCTATGATGGTACAGAATGTTATTTGGGGAGTAATCTGCATACAAAATTAGGGTTCTATATGTAATATTTACCTTGTCTACAAAAAAAAAAAAAAACAGCTCCCTGGGGTCACAGGAATGGACCAGCAGTTTACTTTATGCCTCTGTCCCAAATGACTGCTCCATTTGATATATTCAATATGTTAAGAGCCGATCATGGCATTTTTTGTAGTTTTCGTCACCACGTGACCTAATTTCCATGGCAGGAACCATCTGGCACTTTCAGATTCTGGAGGCATTTTAAGGAAACTCGCCAGGGCTGCAGGGTACGTTAAGCTCCCGAGGCCTGCGGAGCCGGCCGGCCGGCCCGAAGGCCCGGGCTCAGCGCAAGCTCCCCGCGCCCGGCACCGCGCTCCCCGCCCCGCGCCGCAGCGCAGTCCACATCCTGCCTCCCGCCGCCCTGGGCGCAGCCCTGTGATTTCATTGGCCAGCCCCGGAGGAAGATGAGCGCTAGTTCGGTTTCCTTTTGATGCTGCTCTGACACGGTTGGGGGAATGTTTCCTCAGGAGCTGGCTCGAAAAATAAAGGGCTACCAGGAGCAGATCGCCTCCCTCAACTCCAAGTGCAAGATGCTGACGATGAAGGCCAGGCACGCCACCATGCTGCTGACGGTGACCGAGGTGGAGGGGCTGGCGGAGGCGCCGGAGGACCTGCGCGGGGAGCTCCTCCCCGCGACCTCGGCCCACCCCTCCGTGGTCATGGTAAGGAAGGGGCCAGGCCGGCTGGGCTGGGCGCCGCCCCGCTCTCCACCGACTGTCCCCCTGGCTGGTGGCCCCAGGTTCCCTCTCCGGGGCTGATCTTAGGGATCAGCGCCTGGGCTTGCAGATTAGAACTCAGGAAGTCTCAAGTCTCTGCCTACATCTGGGCCAAGGCCAGCCTTTGACACTGTAAACAGTGACAGCTGAAATGAAGCTATTTGCTTGAGACTGCTGAATTGCTTAACATGCTGAAGGTCGGCGCGGCATTTGTTTATAATTTAGCAATGCTACTGAGAGGCTCTGAGCTGCAAAAACATTTCCTTGCATAGCTCTCTAGTTATCTGAGCCCTGGGAGAATCATGCTGTATATATTTTATGTGTGTTTTCCATACTAAAACATTGGGTGACTAGATAGGTTTATGTATTCTGTTGTATATGTTTAATAAAATATCGAAGAAAAGCTATTATGAGAAAAATAAGAAAACAGACAATCCCAAGTTTAGCCTTGGATTAAAATAAGTTACATTAATTGCTATTCTGCAACATTACTTCCCCAACACTTTGTATCTAAAATGCACAAACTATTTTGCTAACCACAATGATTTCCAGAGCTATTTCCACACACGTGTGCTGTGCCTCACATAGTCTGTAACCATACCTGGAATCTTGTCAATATGTTACGTTGTGTGCATTTACCTCTCTAGAATATTTGAAATTTGAGATGTCCACGAAAGATAAAGCTTTATTTCACAGACCACTTCCCTCATTTGCATGATTTTTCTACTTATTTATAAAGACACAATCAAGAAGAGGAAAATAAATATTTAATCAGCAGCAAAACTCTTTAATGTGATATGCACTCCCCTGCCCTGTTTGTTTTACAGATGATTCCTTAAGTCATAGTCATTTGAGAGCAAAACATAAATACTTACACTGAATTTGTATGTAAATTTGGGTTTCAGTAATTCTAACCTTTGTTATATAATTATCTCTGTTTTGACCTGTGCCTTACCAGGTGTTTGTTAATATAGCTAACTGATTTTCATGTCCTTTGGGGTGCATTTTATGTGATAGATGACTGCTGGTCGCTGTCACACTTTGCTGTCACCTGTCACTGAGGAGTCTGGGGAGGAGGGAACCAACAGTGAGATTTCCTCTCCACCTGCCTGTCGCTCCCCTTCACCTGTGGCCAATACAGATGCTTCTGTCAACCAGGTACCATCCATTTAGCATTCCTCTAGCCCTGATCTCTGGATGAGTGCAGGACTCCATTCCCTGTTCTTATTAGACACTGGGTTTGCATCTTAGGCCTTGAGAGACACACCGTTAGGTGTAATAATTGCACAAACTCTGAATGTCACCTGAGACCACTGCTGCCTCAGCTCTGCTCCCGGGCTGCTGGCAATAAGATGAGCAAAAATTAGGCCACGGAAATTATAGCTGGAGAAGCCATAAAGCATTAAAGCATTATGTCTTTAGTTTCTAACATCTATCTGTAGTGGAGTACTGCATCCTAACAGAAAATGAAATGTTTGTGTCACAATACCATGATCTTTTGCTATTATAACATTCATTCAACATAGTTTTGACACTCAGCAGCTTAGATTTTGAAGATGGAAAATTTCTGTTCACCATATTATATATACTTGCTCTTTATTTACTAGTTGTCAACCAATTTAAGGGGTGTCTGCCAGTACATATACCGGAATGTCTAAGTAGACTTAAATTTTCTTACTTACCTGTCAATAATCTTAAATTTCATTTCCTATAAAATGAGGATGATATGTTGTTGTTATAAGGTGCTTGTTAGTGTACATTATATTAAATACAGGTTATACTAAATTAAGTGTCAAAAAGTTTTCATGAAAACTTGAGGAGATATCAAAAGATGCTTTTACAATAGCCAAAGAAATTTCAATGCATGTTAAGTAATACTTTCTTTTTTTTCCCTTTAGCCAAAATAACTAAATTTTTAATTACATTACTATGAAATTGCATAAGGGCTCAAAGAAGTTGGGATTTATTTTCAAGGAAGAGGCATTAAACAGCAAATATTCTTTAAGCATATTACAAATCAGTCATGTTATTTTAATTTTGAAGCAGGAACATTCAAAATAGTGTTTCTGTGATAAAGAGAACCCTCCTGCCCCCACCGATAAGGGAAAATGAGATTGATGAAACCCTAAGATAAAACAATTTCCTTGGAAAAAGTCTGAATAGCTCTAGGAAAGTTTTCAATTCAGCCATTCAACAGATGTATTCTGAGCACCTCCTTGGCATGAAATCTTGTGCTGGGTCCCTGATGTGTAGCAAAGAAGAAGAAAGCAGTGGCCTTGGCCTTCAAAACCTTATAATCTAGACAGAAAGGTGGATGTGGGATGAATAATAACAAAAGTGATGAGAAGGAATTAAAAAACATAAAAGGAGAAGTTCAGGGTGCTGGCTCTAAGGGATTGAGGAAACTCCTCTACAAATTCTGATTTTAAGTGAAGTATTACTCATTCTTTGATGATGTCTCCTTCCTTGTGGTCACAGATGTTATTAGAATCAGAAATATGGCTATAGTCAGCTGTTTATTGTATAGGAAAAACATTTATCCTGTATAGTACATTTAAGGTTCTTAAATTTTTCAATTTGATCAATAAACACTGACTAATAACTGTGGGAAGAATATCCCTTTCCTAAAGTTATGTCTCCATGCCACTTCATGTAGTGTGTCTTTCTGTGTACATGTCAAAGTGCCCTTAAATGATAAAATATGCAAATGTTTTTAACATAACTTTAAGTGACACAATCAAATCCTACAATTATGATTATTTTCCTCGTTTTAAGTCCCATTTTGACATGCCTCCTTCCATCATAAGAAAACTTCATTTTACATCACATTGTTAAAGCGCTTAAATGTGATTCAGCAAATTAGGGGGAAAAAAATTTCTTTAGTTGCTGTCAGACAGCTTTACCAGAGGAAGCCATTAAAAAGCAAATGTATTTTTTTGCTCTGTGTGGCTCAAACAAATCAACCCCATCATTGTGGCCGCATATTACTCTTATACAGTAATGAAAGGAAATGGACAAATAGTACAGCATGGCCAGTGATGTGTTAGATTCACAAAATGTTTTCTTGGAACTAAGGAACATTTAGAATCCCCATAAGTTCCAGTTTTTCAGACACAAAAGGCTGTACAGAATGTGCACAACTCTTACAAGCAGCAGCCAAATATAACTGCTTTATACAATAACTGTTAAAAAAAAGATTTTGTGCTTGCTGCTTTGTAAGTAGATCTCTATTATATAACTAACTGATCCCCCACAGTCAATGTGTTCTGTCTCTGACAGTAGCTATTAGCTGAAATGCGATAGCAATTTAGCTTTCTTGTGGGTGGAAATAAGGCAACCCCAGAATTTGCTCTGGGATCTTGATCCAGTTAGAAGTGAGGGAAGACTTGGACTGCATGTAAGAGCTGAGAGACGCAGAGGTTTGAAAAGTGTGATAGCGTAATGGCGAGAGCACTGAGCTCCCAGTAAAAAGCTCAGGATGCGTCCCAGCTCTTCCTCCTCTAAGGTGGAAACTCCTTCAGTGACCATTTACTTGTAAAAATTAAATGTTACATTAATCGCAAAAGTACTCTTTATGCTGAAAAATGCTAATGAAGTAATAGCCATGGTTTTCCAAATTTATTTCCTTAGGAATCCACTGGATATAGGTCAGGCACAGAACGTAGGCACATAAGCAATGAGATACATATTTCTGGGGTGATCCTCACAATAGCACATAGTGCCTTTATTTAGTAGTTAAAGGATTGATGGTTTTATTTCACTGAATCTAGTCCTCATATAGATCCAAATTGTCCATCTACAAAAGGTAATGTATTTTCAAATGCTTTTTAGGAACCAGCAGCTGTCATTCCTGTTTAAAAGGCAGGAAGTTGGACCAGTGCTGTGGCAAGAGGATGGGTCAGTAGGACTCATCCTTACATAAGCAGTAGGTGATAGGGAGAGAAGAAATAGAGAGTAAATCCCAAGCTTATAGCTTCAGTGAATGGAAGTTCCATTTATTGAAAAATGGATAACACTTATCTTTTTTTCCTTAATTCATTTATCCTGGGTGTTCTTTTGGGAACTGTTCAGTTGGAAGAGCCTGTGGGATATCCATGTAAAATGAATACATGGGTCTGGAGATTATAAATGCATCAATATTTAAGACCAAGTGGAAGAAACAAACTAAAAAAAGAAAGATTGACTGACTAGAGAGCTGGGAGAACAGGCAGATTAAATAGGAAGTGTTTTCAAGAAGGGATGGCCAGTGGTATTGAATGCTACCAAGAGGCAAGCAAAAGAAGGGCTGAATCATTTTATTTCACAGAAGAGAGTCATTAGGAGCAAAGCCCGATTGGGCATTTGGAATAGGTTGAGGCTGAGGAAGTGAGCAATATCGGTGGTAAAGTACCATGTTCAGAAGTTGGATTATGAAGTGAAAGAGAAACATGGAAGAAATGATGATTTTAACTGCATTCAGGTGTGATGATCCATCACATTGTGATTTGTGGACTTATCTAATATGTGATAGCCTGCAAGAAAAGATTCAAAAAAGAAAGAGTGTGTGTAGATGTTCTCAGAATGCAAACACTTGAGTCTATTTATATGCGAGGAGAAAGTCAATACAGAAGGAGAGGGAGAGGGAGAGGATATTCATGGGTCAAAGTCCTAAAAAAAGCAAAGACAGGTGGGACTTAGGGAGAGCTGGAAGGGCTATCAGTCATCAAGGCAAATGGCAAGTATAAGATAAAAGTGAGTCTAAATATAGACAGACTTGGAAATTTGAGATTGCAGAAGTGTCTCCTCAATTTTCAATTTGTGCATGTTATATGCACACACATGTGCACAAGTATGCACTCTAGAAAGTACCGTTGGATTGAGACCTTGTTGGGGTTTTCCAAGTGAGTGAAATAGGTTAAAAGTGCAAAAGAAACAAAGGTATTGGTAAGAGGAGGGCTTCAAGTAGCTTTAGACACAGCTGGAAGTACACTTGGGTGAACCAGTTCAGTGATGGCAGGCTGTCTTTTAGGTGGACAGGATTGGGGTGGCAGTGGGTGAAGATGAGTGGACGTGAGCAGATCAAGGGCTTGGGGACACTGGAGTCATCTGCTCAGCATGGTGACCGGGTTAGGAATGAAGCAGAACCATTCTCCATGTTCTCCATGTTCCGACGTCATCAATAAATGTTGGGACTTATCTGGAAGCTTCAGCAGCAACAACAGTAAAATAGGTAGAAGGTCTTATGGCCACTCAAAGATGACTTCATATAATCCTCAGAAGCACCCAGTGTTGTAGCTCAGAGAACCAGTGCATGCGACGTGAGTGATTGCTTCAATTCTGTAGCTGCTTAGGAGAATTTTCAACTGGGATCTCAGGTGTCAGACTCCTGTCTGATCTCATTCTACTACACAAGCCTGGATCTGCCCTCCTGGACTCCCAAACATCAGGCCCCTTCCTGCTGCCACCTGCGTCTCTCAGATGACTGGGGTCTTCTTCAGTACTTTGTACCAAGATGGTGTTATTAATAAGGCTCAGGTATTTTAACTGAACATTATCTTCGACATGACAACTGCAAAAGTCGTGAACGTTATAAAAGCAGTTCCCAGAATATAAACATTACTCCTCAATTCGATTTCTATTAATATACAGATAAATATCCACAGAAACAATTGAAAATACATGGGTTGTATGTCTTGATACAGTAGATTCCATTATCAATACTAATATAATTTGCAGTGACACCTATAACCCAAGAAAGTCTTAAAAAATTTCAGAAGCCTACTTTTTCATCATTTACTTTGATCATTTCTTGTGTACTTATTGATTAGAAGGGAACCTTTTTATTATTTGTTTCTTAGAGTCATTTTAACTTCCCCATTACATTTTCCCTTATTTAATATTAAAATATTTAGATAAATTTCTGTGACTAAGGAACTCAAATATATTGAAGATCTGGCTGTATGATAAAATGAGTTTGTATAAATTTAATTTTATTTAAATCAAGTACTTTTAAAAATTATTCAGAACTTTATCCATTGAACATCACTTTAGGAAATAGATCATTTAGATTCTCTCTCTTTTTGTTTTTTTTGTCGTAATAGTTCATCAGTCTTTAAATATGTGTATTACTTAAATCCTTTGTATTTCCACTTTACCAATTGTAAAATAAGAATGAGTTTTGGCAACTTGAAAAACTAGTAAATTTGTTCTCTTCTGTTAATATATAAACCACAATTCTAAAACAGACTTTATTATGCTGTATTATGCTTTGGTACTATTTTCTTCTTGTCACAGGAATTTGCTAAGTTCATTAGTTTGTAGTCCCCTGGGACAGGTATGAATCACAAGCTTTTTCTGCACATGACAAATAGTAGCCAGAGCCTGTTGACCAACACTTTGTCTTCCTCTTGAATCTAACCTTCTGCTTTGCACCCACAGGACATTGCTTATTATCAAGCCTTGTCTGCTGAGAGGTTGCAGACGGATGCCGCAAGAATTCAGCCCAGCACGTTGCCATGCCAGGAGTTCTATGAACCAGGACTGGAGCCATCTGCCACTGCCAAACTAGATGATTTGCAGCGTTCTTGGGAAACCTTAAAGAATGTGGTAGGTTTTTGCAACGTGGAATTGTTTAAGCCCACCAGACACTGATTACCTTAGTGATTGTCTTATGAAATACATGCATAGAGTTACACATCCCATGCCCAGCTGAATACCCTCTGTTGGGCCACAGAGGTAAAGCAGTGAGGAAAGCATGTCATAATCTGTAAGATAAGGAGCTAGGAAACATTTGGTAATATCCTTTTCTTCTTTAGATCAGTGAGAAGCAGCGCACACTCTACGAAGCTTTGGAACGCCAGCAGAAGTACCAGGACTCCCTCCAGGCCATCTCCACAAAAATGGAGGCCATCGAGGTGAAGCTCAGTGAGAGTCTAGAGCATGGCAGGAGTCCAGAAAGCCAGATGGCCGAGCATCAGGTAAAAATAGTGATGACTTCAGTTTCCTGCATCATTAAATAGGTGGACCTTGTGACCGGTCAGCCAGCCAAGCGTGGGTTTGGGAGAGTGGACTGACAATTTTTTTTTAACTGTGAAAGTTCTTCCAGAGTAAACAAGATTCCAAATAGTGGTGTTTCCACCACTGTTTCAGGGAGGGACATCAGAGGGAAAGAAGGAAATTCTGACCTGGAATCTAATTAAGGAAAGCTACCTGCATTGTGTTGCTTTTTAACTTTTATTATACAAAGTGTATTTCCTGACAGTTGTTGCATTATTGTTATTTTGTTGGGAACTGTTGTTAGAGTAAAATGTACCCCACATGTACTTCTGGGCAATGTTTTAAGAAGTTCAGCTGGTATATGTCCAGCACCTCCCCGTTATCACTTAAGAGAGTAACCCTCAGACTTAAGTGGGCAAAGAAGCAGTTGAAGAATAAAGGCTTCAAAGTCATAATCTTTTGTTGTCCCTGACTTGAATAATTTTTTTAAAAATTTAAACTAGGCAAAGTTTCAGCTTTACATGAGAAACAGAAATGATTACATTAACATATCTCAGAAAGTTGTTAAAAATGCATCCACTGAAAATGCATGCTAAGAAAGTGCATGTATTAAAATCTGGTTGATGCTTTAGCATTATTATCAGGTGTATTGTTAATGCATAAGCAGGTATAACTGGGATCCCAGGCATGCATTTACCCGAACAGTCAGTCACCATGATTTGGGGAAATGCAACTTGCCCCCGGCCAGAACTCAGGAGCACTTGACAACCATGTAAGAGGCAAAGGAAAGGAAAGATATTTTTAGATGCAAATTAAGAGCTATAAAAGCATGATGTGATAATGTGTATCTATCAAGTATTGAGAAATTTATCAGCTTTAAAAATGAAACTTGGGACTTTATCTTCGCACTACTTTACAAATCTTCATAGTTTTGGAACCGTGGATAACATTGGAATACATTGCTTCATCACATGTGTAGTCCGAGATAAAATTGCATTTTTTTACAATTAGGACCTTGCAGTATAACACAAAAATGAGAGCATTTCATCAAGAGACAACATATTGAGAAATAGTGGTTTCAGGTTTTGACACTCTTGTAAATTCTTAAGATAAAGATCAAAGTGCTAGCATCCATTTTTAGGCCTTATTTTGGTAAAACTATCTTCTGTGGGTCTTCCTGCTATCCCAGAGTCACCCGTAGTTGGTAAGTTTAGGGAGGGTAATGTAAAAATATAAAATTAAAGTCAACCTTTGTTTACGTCGACCAAATGAACGATGAGCACAGTCAAGGCCTTCGGGGCCTATTACCATGCAGGTGTCCTCTGAGCACCACAGTCCTTTGTAATGGATGCTCCAGTTTTCAGGTATCACTGGCCACCTCAGTGTCACCTGAAGGGGCTTCTGTGTAGCCCAGGATGCTTCCAGGGGCTCTGTCTGCCCTGCTGCTCCTCTACCCCCGCCTGTGCCTCACTGCAACCTGAAGGCGCAGGAGATGACAACTCCATTTGATGACAGCTCCCTTTAAGCATCCAAAAGGAATTGGCTTAGATTTCCTCAAGGCTGGATTAGAGTGAACTTGAATGTCCCGTGCTCAGGTTACCAGGGGCCTGTGTTCCAGGAGAACAGAGATTGGCTCTCTCTTTCCTTATGGGGCACCTCCACCTTTGTTCAAGGATCATGGTCCTCGTGTCCCAGGTGATTGGCCACAGCTCCTGAAGATGCTTCACTGGGTCCCAAAGAATTTGGGAACTGCCTGAAGACAGGATCCTGGTGGTCTGCCTGGACATTCCAGAGTTTCTCATTGAAAATGCGGACCAGCTCCCATCACTGCCACCGCCCTGCCTCTCGGGCATTAGTATGACAATAACATCGACTGTAGAGCAACATTATCATTCTGTTCAAGGGATTCAATGGAGAAAACTCAAAATTCACATTATTGCTGAGTATTATGAATTAGAAATGAACCTGTGACTTTTCTTGCAATTAAAGCCAACCACATGGCCTTTTGTCCCTGTCTTGGTCGGGCAAGGTAATACTGACAATTATAACAGTGAGGGACGTAGGTGATTTGATGATGATTACTCACCATTGGAGCTTAACAATTATATTAATATTCTAATGAGAGGGAAGGAAAGTATGAATAATGTATAATTTCTCATATCATTACAAATCTAATGTCTTCCATCTGACCTACTTTTGCTGTCTGAACCTAAGTTCTACATATTCTGGGACAGAGCCGCCCACATGAAAGCTTATGGTATCACAGTATCTAAATTAGTTCTTAGCTTCTGGAATGGTACTTAAAAAAATTCCAGGCACTTTTGTAGAATTACTGTTTCTGAATTCCAGCTGAATGTGAATGGGGAAGTCCAGCATGCTTTCATATTTCCTAAAAACTAATAAGAGCACTTCAATTATTGTTTCTTTCCCAATGCTCTCTTGGAAATACTACTGTTTCCTTAAAGAGCTAACCTAATACCTACATTTTTCCTCTAAGTCTACTAATTTAGGTGGATTGAATCATTGAATGACCTACATGACAGGAGTGCTGTTCCTTTCCTGCTATCTTCTCTAAATTGTATGTAATTTTAAGACATTAATACCTTTCATAAGCTGACTTGTGGCTGTCCTTTGTACTAAGCCCTCTGTGATGGGGAATTTGTTATCATAATCAGCTAATGCTCTGTGAGCATGTGGTATCTTTGCCACACTAAGCCAAGTGATATAGGATAGGGGGCAGAACTCTGAGGTTTTTCTTTTTAGTATGTACAGCAATTCAAAGTTTGAAAGGAACAAAGCCAATGTAGATAGCTCTGAAAGTCACAGTGAGATTCAGTTTACCTTTGGTGTTGAGCCAAACATGAACTCCATGTTCTCCCGAGAATGAGCCATTTTAGGAAAGCTTCAGGTGCTTCTGTAAACCACATAAGTGTCATGCACATGCCCTCCTTGTATACACACAAGTCGGAAACCCAAAGGCATGCATTTCATTTCCGTCTCCTATAGAAGCAGTTGGCTACCAGCTGAGACCGAGTTATAGGGGTGCAGACATACTGGACTACTGGATATTTTTGGTTGTTTTAGTTGAAGTGAAATTCATGGCACATAATATTAACCATTTAAAAGGACACAATTCAGTGGTATTTAGTACTTTCACAATGTCATTCAACCACCTACTCTATGTGGTTTGAAAACATTTCATTACCCCAAAAGAAAACCCCACCCCCAATAAACATAGCTCCTGAATCTTGAAGTTAAGAACTATGGAGGAGGCTTTCTTTTTTCTTTTTGCCTGGTTACTTCATGATTCTGATACCTGTTTATCTATCATGAATTAGAATTGGTTCAACTAGATGTGTTGAGCACCTACTATGTGCACAGCTGGAAAAGACAAATTTTCTCATCAATGTATGACTGAAAAGCCTGTTTTAGGGATGGGGTGACCAACACCTTGTAAAAAAAAATGGGGGGCAATGTGATTGTGGGTTCAGTAGTGGGAAGTAGATAAAAGCAGACTCTACCAGATCTTTTGGGAGAAACAGATTTTGAAATATTGGAGTGCCAACAGGAGTGGGTAGCAAGCACTATAAATATAAAAATGTGTGAGGAAAGGCACAGAGGAGAGAGTGAGATCAAACATGGTGTGAAATAGTGAGGGGGCTCTTGCTTGTACAGAGGATCAGTGCACAAAAAGACACAATGAGGTCAGTCTAGTTATGGAGAAGCCTTTAAAACGGTCCCAAAATATGAATATTATGCTTTGGGCAATGCAGTGCCAAAAAATGATTAAAAGTAGTAGAAAAGAATTTAGAACAAGAAACATTTTCATATATAACAAACAAGATAAGTCTGTAAATCCATTACAGTCCTATTAAAATATTCCAGCAAGTTCTTTGGTGGCAATTGACAAGTTAATTCTGAAATGTATTGCCAATGTATGAAAAATATGTATCAAAAAATGGAAAGGGCCACGAATAACCAAGACAAGCATGAGAAAGAATAAAAGTGAAGGATGTATCCTACCAGAGAGTGAGCATCATAAAGCTGTAGTAACAATGATCGTGTGGTATTGGCACAATCAGGCAAATGGCTCAGTGGAACAGAATTAGAAGCCAGAAGCACACTCAGACTTACACAGATGCTTGACATAAGTAAAAAATTATACTGCAAAGCAATAGATTAAAGAATCATTTTGTCAATAAATAATGTAGGGTCAATTGGGTATCCATATTTTAAAAAAAAAAAGGAATTTTGACCCCTACCTACATTGTACACAAAGTTTATTTAGATGGATTGTGTATCTCAATGTGAAGGTAAAGAAATGAAAGGGTTTTTAAAATAGTGCTTCTCAATTATTTTTAATGAATAAACTTTTAAAAATATAATTAACCCATCACATACCAATATTTTAGTAAAATAAAATAAAATACTGCTTGGGTATCATGCCAACGTCAAGTTGCTATCAAAGTTCCTTAATTACCCACAATATCTTTATCTGGTCATGAACCAATGACAAATGTTTTGTAGACTGATGCCATTTCATGAACCACACTTTGAATGGCATTCTTTTAGAAGCTAGCATGTGAGAATATGTTTATTTATGACCTTGGGATAGGCAAAGATCTGTTTCATAGGACACCAAAAGTTATAACTTCTCCAATGAAGGAAAATACCAATATAATAGACCACAGTAAAATTAAGAACTTATGTTTATCAAAAGCCACCAAAAAGGCAGTCACTTGCCTTTTAGGGGACAACCACATCACAAAATGAGAGCAGATATTTCCAGTCACAGAACCTAAAGAAGCACGGGCATGCCTATCCAGAATGTATAAACAACTCTATATGTCAATAAGAAAAGAAAGATCAATAAAAAATGCACAAACATTTTTAGCAGGCAGCCCCAAAAGAGGACGTCCAAATGACCAAGCATAGGGAACAGTGCCTGATCTCATTAGCCATCAGGGAAATGCAAGTTAAAACTACAATAAGATACTACTATGAACCCACTAGAAAGGCTGACACAGGAAAGATCCACAAACCATGTGGCAGGGGAATTGTATACAATAATGAAATAATCATCTCTTCCTACATCAGTAACATGAGTGACTTTCACAATCATGACGGGGAATGAAAGAAGCCAGACACAAAACAGAGCATCATCTATGATTCCGTGTACGGAGAGCTCAGAAACAGGCAAAAGTCATCTATGATGTCTGTAAGTCAGCACCACAGTGATCTGTGCGAAGGAGGGAGGTAGTAACAGGGAGGCTGTCGAGGGGGCTTGTAGAGTCCTAGGAATGTTCTGTTTCTTGATTGGGTGCCAGGAGCACCAGTATGTGCAGTTTGTGAAAATTCATGGAGCTGTACGCTTAGATCTGTGTGATTTTTCTAGGTGTACATAATTTCAACATAATGGTTTACTTAAAAAAATCAATTGGACATGATGACATTGATATTAGGGAGAGAGAAGGGGTTTTCTTTGTTTTGTTTTTTAGTATTTTCTGAGAGCCCACTCTAAGGGGGCAGTGTGCTTACAGTGAAGCCTACAGTCCTGTGCAAGAGGTGGGAATTAGGCAAATAGGGGCCCATTGGAAACTAGGAAATAGTGGCAAATATAAAGCCTGTTCTTATTCAATTGAAGGCAGGGTTGCCTCTCCTGGGGTAGGATCTGTTTTTCACCATACCATTCAAATCTTAATAAGAATTTCTCTTGTCAAGATTCCAGCTAAAGAGCAAGTCATAAAATACACAAAATGAGAAGTAAAACCCATGTCTAATTGTGATAGGTGTTAATCAGGAGCACGGCATGCTGTTTGCCAGAAAGAGCCGGGGGTCCTGGAGTAGTGAAGGTGGGAGCGGGAGTGTCTGAGTGAGAAAGGACTGTGGTATAGGAGCCCGGCAGGGATGAAAACACACAGCTGTGGTGAGGAGTCTGGATTTTATTTTGCAGGCAATAAGCTAGGTATTTTAAGGCAGGGGAGTGAGAAGATCTGATTTACCTTCTTAAAGTCTCACTGATTACTCCCTGAAGAGTGGGCTGGAGAGACAAGAGCATAGCAGGTAGGTATCCAGTTCTGGATTAGAGCAGCTCAGATAAGAGAGAGCTGGCTTTGACTTAGGGTGGGGCAGAGGGGATACACAAGATAGAGTTTGGAGGTAGAATCCTTTGGCCAGTAAGGGAGAGAAAGTGTGAAAAATGACTCCTAGGCCTTGAGCTTCAGCAGTGAGAAGGGTGGTACCTTTCACTGAGATGAGGAAACAGGCTTTATATATAATAAGATGAAGACACCTATGAAATATGTTAATGTAAAGTCTGACGTTGAGGACAGATGTCTGGGTTAGGAATATATCTTTGTAAGTGTTCAGCATTAGAAGGTGTTGAAAGCCTTGGGAATGGACCCCTGGAGGAGACTGTGAAGGGATAAAAGGGGGCCTGGAAATTAGCCCTGAGAAGCTTCAAATTTTAGACTTGGTAAGAGGAGAGAATAAGGAGAGGGTGATGGTATAGAAACAGATGTCTCCTGTCTTGTGTAACATGAGTTTTGATTTAAAATGCAGTGCTGTTTCAGACTTAGGAAAATGTGGAGTGGGAAAACCATGTTAAGGAAGAAAGTGATTAATTTTATTTTCCACATAGGAATGTCGGCTCAGACATAGTTGAGCAACCCCCTTTTGGATTATGGGTGAGCCTGTTGAAAACCGGAAAGATTAGTTAACCTGTTCAAATTCATTTAAGTTAGTGACACAAGTGGTTTTAAGATCAGAAATCTCTTGACATTCAGTCTGGTACTTTCATTTTGAAATTTAGGTTAGTAGGCCCCGTTTGCTGTTGAAGTAACTCATACCTGAAATATCGCCACTAATTCAATCAATGGAGACTCAGCTATTTGGACAGTTCCTCAGTCCCAAAAAATACATACATGAGTGTGATTCCGCAGTCTCTCCTACAGGCCTTGATGGATGAGATTCTCATGCTTCAGGATGAAATCAGTGAGCTGCAGTCATCCCTCGCAGAGGAGCTGGTGTCTGAGTCTGCAGAGTCCGACCCCGCTGAGCAGCTGGCCCTGCAGTCCACACTCACTGTCTTGGCGGAGCGAATGTCCACCATCAAGATGAAAGCATCAGGGAAACGACAGCTTTTGGAGGTAACGAGTGTCTCTGAACGTGCCCCTCACGTCCAAATTAACCGTTGAAGTCATGTGGGCAAGTATGTGGATTACGTGATCTACATTTTTGTTTCCCATTCATAAGCTGGTGTTGTGTCTCAAGGAGGGTCATGTGAAAAGAGCGCTGAGTCAGTGTGTAGCCTTGAATGTGTCCTTTCACCCCTTTCTGACTCGTTTCAGCATGAATAATTGAAATGTAGAAAGTAAGTACTTGGTAGACATGAGATTGTAAAGCGTAATTGTAGAAGGTTTGCATAATGGTTTGCTATGTTTAAGTAAGAGCATTTCATGAACAGTCTTATTAATATGATGAAGAGTAAGTCTTTACTCACTGTTAGCCAATTCAAGCACATTAATTCATGAAAATACTCTTGTAATTCTGGTTCTCATGTTACTGAATGTTAATATTATTTAACAGAGAGATCAATTTTGGTAACAATGACATATGTGTTAAAAAATTACTTTCCTTTTTCCTTGTTCTCTTATAATCCCTGGCCTAAACATATATGATTCATACTGTTGCTCCTATAATTGGGCAAGACTGGAGACAGCAAAAGGACCTTTAGAGTGTCTGTCTCCTTGTATCCCAAGGGTCTCACAGCTTCTCTGGCACGTAGTCAGTTCTCAATACATTTCTTATTATATGAACTTAATATTATTTCAGTTAACTGTTGATTGTACCATAATTCAATTAGTCATGGCCCTGTTGCATGTGTTGAGCTCTTTCTAGTTTTATCTATTATAAGATCAGTCAAATCATATAGTTATGTACTTCTTATTTTGGAGAAATTTAGAATTGACATGTCTGCTCTTAATCTCTATCTTAAACTGTTTAATTTAAAAATAACAATAGTAAATTATTAATGAAATAATTTTTTAAATAAGGTATTTACAGTACTTATCTTAAAAATTAACATTTTATTTTATTAATATTATCCCCAGTCACTCTCTGAAGCCCTTGTGGAGTTTTAAAATGAGGTGATTGGCCTGGATTTCTTTACATATATGAATTATTTGCCATCATTGAGAAAATCCAAGGATCTGATCAAAAAATGTAAATTTCTACCTTCACTCAAAAAACCAGTAACACTGGACCACCCATCCCTGTAGGGGATCAATTGCCTGAAACTATATGGTGTTCCTTTTTCAAGTGGATCATGTAATCTTCAATTTGCCATTGTCCTCACTATTCCCTACATTTTCCCAGACATTGAAATCAAGTATCTATTTCCATTTACCAATTGCTATGCCATTGTTTTGTTTTGTTCTAATCCTTGATCAGGTTCCATCATTCATATTATCTGCCTGGTCCTGTGGGTATATTATTTAAGAATGTGTATTATTTAAAGAACATTTATATCCTCTAGGTGCACATTAGAATCATTGAGAAGATTTTTTAAAATACTAATCTTTAGACTCATTTCCAGAAATTCTCGTTTACTGCTCTGGGATGCAACCTAAGCTTAGGTATTTTTAAGTCACTCAGGTGATTCTGATGTGCAGCCAGAGTTGAGAATCATTGCTCTATTGTGTTGAATCCTAATGATTTTATCTTAGAATCATCTATGTACATTCTACTTAATTGATTAGGAGAAGTTAAATGATCAGCTGGAGGAACAGAGACATGAACAGGCCCTGCAGAGGTATCGCTGTGAAGCTGACGAGCTGGACCACTGGCTCTTGAGCACCAAGGCCACACTGGACATGGCACTGAGTACACCCAAGGAGCCCATGGACATGGAGGCCCAGCTGGTGGACTGCCAGGTATAAACATGCTCTTGAGGAATATGCCGACATCACAAAGCGCATTTTTTAACTACAGGAAACATAATGGTAAAAAGGCTTTGTATGGGTATGTGATTTTTTCACAGCCCATATATGTTCTATATTTAGAGAGTAGAAAAACAAAACCTGCTGCAAGCTTAAGTGGAATCCAGACTTGGACTTAATCTTTGGAGAATTTTACCTATAGTATCTACTCTTTAGAAAATCTTCAGCTTCTCAAAAAACATATTTTAAAGACTACGAATACCAACACATATCTATCTTTGGTGGCAAATTAGGAATACAAACCCAATGCAAAGAATTAGTATCAGGATTCATACTGTGGATTCAAACTGTGGTGCTCTGTTGCAATTTTGGTTCTAATTCTGATATATTACTTGGAAAATTTGGAAAAACTGTGGTAGGCAGACAGAGTAAACGTGAGAAGGTTGTCTGTTGGAGCAGAGAATTTCCTTCCTCTGATGTGAAGTCCTAGGAATTAATGTGAGGGGGTAACGGAATTAAGGTTTTTTATTATAATGTCATTTCCTTACCTCTTTATGACTTACAATTTTAAACGCACATATAGAGAAAATATAATGAATTCCCATGTCCTAGTCACCAAATTTCAATGATTATCAACCTATTAGATATCACACATGAATGAAGTACATCTTAAAAGCTCTTCCATTTAACTAACCAGTAAGTCTCTACAAAATCCTGCTCGGTCTGCAGAGTTAAACATCAGGATGCCTGACTTCATATCTCTCCCATTTGCAATCAGAGGAAACATGCAAAAACAATTAATGAACACTGTCTTTTCTCTTAATAGGTAGTATGCCATTTTGGTCATTCCTTTTATGATTTAAGATTTATTATAATACTGATCATAATAATTTGGATTTTTAAATTCTTTGGGCAATTTATCTGTGTGTATTCAAAGCATTACTATTCTCTGCCTTCATGGAAGAGAATCAAGAGCCACCTACATGAGTGTTTTCTATTCTTTATATCATCTTTTCTAAAGTTTCTTTTCTGAAAGGAAACATCTGTTTTTAGCATTCCTTTCCAGCACTTGAAATTACCCCATGCACGAGCATTTCAAAATTATGTTTTATCATTACTCCCACCTCTCCTTTTGGATAACTCTATTTTTACAGTTATGAATAAAGGCCATAATTCAGATAATATATTTCAGGGCTTTTACAAAGTATTAAGGTAGTGTTCTGATAGTATTTTTAGGAACTTAGAAGCATATGGAATCACACAAGCACACAACGGTGTTTTGGTCAATTCCAGTCTAGTAAGTAAGCCAGTCATGTAATTATAATTGGCTGCTACACAGAATTAAGGTCATATTAGGATTTGGGGCTCCTGCCTGAGTACTTCCTCCATAAAAGTACCAAAAATTGTAGTGTTTATATTATAAATGTTTTGGTGCGAGGACTTATGTATAATCTAGGGCAGATATTCATTTTTTTCTTCTGATTTTTAAAGAAATTAAAATGACCTTTTTTTGGGCCCCTAAATGCATTATAGTCCCTCAGCACTATGCCTCATAGAAAAGTCAGTCCTGCACAGAATTATATTAGTTTCTCAAAAATAATCCTCAGGAAATCATCCTTCAAGCCCCATTTCATTTTTTTTTCATCCCTCCATTTAGTTCTCATTTTTTGGTTCAAACCTGTATTCTTAAAAGTTGATGGCAGCAATTCTGATTTTTGCACAGGGAAATAAAATATCTTTTCTCCTCAATACATTTTTTGATTGAACGTAAATTAGAAAGTACATTTCAGAGTTCAGAGTTAAGGAATATAAAAGCATGATTTCTGTAGAAAATAAAATGGTTGTTATTTGTTTTGCTTGATCCTCTTTTTTGATTCTTGTTTTGGGTTTTGTTTTAAATCTTACCTTGGAAGATGGGAGGCTATTCTGCTTCTTCTCTGGATTTAACCTCCATTTTAGAGGAAGACCTTGTAGTACTAGAGAGAAAGTGAAAGTAAAACTCTTAGGAAAAACTTTAAGAGCTGTAAGGTTAAAAATAAGTCATATAAAATACAAAAAAAATAATAATCAAGAAATAAGAGCCACAGTCTGTAAAAAGAAAAAAGAAAAATTCAACCCAAAGAAGCAATGCTTTGAAAGAGAGAATTCTCTTTACATTGACAAGAAAAGGATTAAGTGATGCATTTAGTATTAGCCACAAGCACTACACTCTAACCCTCAAGTAATAAAATAACCATGACATTAGGATGATACTGAGACATGGTCTTTTCCGCTTATCTGTTGGCTGTATAAAATGTGCTTTCCATGTGTTTTTCCAATATGTTTTTCAGAAAATTAAGAAACTCAAGATTTGAAACTCTATATAGAACCCTTCAAGGCTGTAGGAAAAAACATGAGGACATGTTCCTCTGATGAAAGACTAAGGAAGTGTACGTCGCTGTGAGAAATGGTCTCTGCAGAGTCTGGCAGGGTGTGTGAATTTCATGATGGTTTCTGTTCTTCTAGAACATGCTGGTGGAAATAGAGCAGAAGGTGGTGGCCTTATCAGAGCTCTCAGTCCACAATGAAAACCTGATGCTGGAGGGCAAGGCTCATACGAAGGATGAGGCTGAGCAGCTGGCTGTGAAGCTAAGAACTCTTAAAGGGAGTCTCTTGGAGCTGCAGAGAGCATTGCATGACAAACAGCTCAACATCCAGGTGAGGCTCCCACGACTGACAGCAAGGCAATGCTGCAAACCACTGACCGCTTGGTTTCCTGGCATGCCCTTGCCACGCATGTGCCATATAAAGGAAAAGCTGGGGAATGACGCATAGTACGTACAGACCTGCTATTCACAAACTTTGGCATAGGTTTCCAACTAAGTTTTATAAGGACTAGCTGAATCTGTAGACTGGGAGATTACAGTGTAGGAGGAGAAAAAATGAAAATAATACCCAAATCTAGCAAATATATCATTTTAAGCAATATTTAAAATTAGGTCATAAAGATATCCTGTTACAATTTGATATTTGTCTTTGATGTCTTTCACATTCTACTTTTCAGATATGCTCATATGTTTTTATTTAGGGTCCATAACTTTGGACGTCTCATATTTTCCATGTGATGTGAACATTTTTCCTATCATGGTGTGACCTTCATGTCCCCTAATAGTGATTTTTTTTTTTTATGGTACTAGACTTTTCCTGGTATAATATTTCCTGGCATATCCTTTAACTTTACTTTGATTTCACCCATTCTGTGTCCTTATGTTTTAGGTTTGCATCTTAGAAACAACATTTAGCTGTATTATGATGGCTTTGAACATTTATCTAATCATAAAATCTCTGACTTTTAAAGGGTGGGTTTAGTCCATTTATGTGTGTTGTTATTTTACTGGTATGTCTGGACTTCATCTTATTTTGGTTTTCTAATCTTGTCCTGCTCTTTCTATTCTTCTTTCTCCCTCTTAACCTCTCTTTTTAAGTGGTTGAATGCTTTCATTGTTTTTTTTTCCAGTCTATTTTTTTACCATGCATACCTAATAGCTTCTAAGTTTCTATCTTAGTGTCCCTTCACGTCCTTAGAACACTTCCCTAAACCTTAAAACACTTTCACTCAGATTTATCTTCATGCATCTTTCACACTGTTATTGCCCAATAGTTTAATTTTGTTCTTCTTTCATCTCTACAAATTCAGGTTTCACTATTATTAACCTGTACAAAAATGAGGTAAATATTTATTGAGAAGCTACTGTGTGCCAGCTACTATTCTATATGATAGAGTGAGGGAGCATGGAAAACAGCTATCTCATCTGTGTCTATATATCTGTATATATTCCTCTCTTCAAAAGATTATGGTTGGGGAGACAGATCATAAATAAAACTAAAATGCAGTATTATATACTCAGCAGTGCAGCTGGAGTGGAGTGAACAAGAGGAGAGTGGTGACAAATGAAGCCAAATAGAGAACAGGGAGGCCAGGGTGCAAAGGACCTTGTAGGCATAGACCTTGGCTTTTACTCTGGGGGAAATGAGAAGCCTTGGGAGTGTTCAGGAACAGGAGTGACAAGGTCAGATTTTAACCATTGTCGGGGACAAGGGTGGAGGCTGAGAGACCAGTTGGGAGGTCCAGCGTTAGAGGTAGAGCTGATGAGAACTTCTCAGATTTGGGATAATTGAGAAGATGGAAAGTAGCCAAGTAACAGATATGGGGGGGGGGACAAAAAGCAGTTAGGTCAGTAATTTAATTTTGCACCGAGATGCCTATTAAATGCCAAGTTGCAGCTGAATTCATGGGAGAGACCTAGACTGGAGTCATCAGCCTTGAGATGGTCCTTAAAGGCAGGGGCCTGGATGAGATGACAGGGGAGTGAGAAGAGATAAGAAGGCCAAGGCCCTAGAATCAAGGCAGAATACTGCATCGGTAAGAGTTTGGCAGATGTGAAAGAATTCACAAGAGAGAGTAAAAAGGAGAAACTGGTGGAGTAGGAAGAAGACTGAGGTTTGGTTCCTGGAAGCCTCTTGTAGATCAGTGGGGGTAAGATGAGGGTTGAGCACCAGCCCCTGGACTTTGCAACATCTGCATGTTTTGCGACCTCAGCAACAGCTGTTTTTCTGTGGAGTGGTGGAGGCCAAAAGCACTAGAGATGGAAGCAAGTGTGGGAGGAGAGGATTGCAGAGGGAGCAGGGGGATGGGATGAGCTCTAAGGAGCAGGTTAAGAGAAATTTGACTCATTTTAAGAGCAGAAGAATGACGACATGCTCACATGCAGATGGAGATAACCCAGCGGGAAATGGATGAGAAAGGAGTGAGATTTCAAGAACAATCTCCTGATGTAGCAGGGAGAGGCTATGATCAAAGGGGCAGCTGAGCTCGTGGAAGTACAGCGTCAGGAGGGAGGGAAACATCTGTGAGTACAGATGTTGGCAGGGATAAGGTGCAAATATCGTGATGGAAACAATGGACATTCACTGCAATTGCTTCTGTTTTCTCAGTGTAATGATGATTTTTTCAGACTAAGCTATATATTTTTAGTTCATTGCTAATTATATGGTGATATGATCTAGAACGTCAGACCTAATGGACAGAAAACTATTAGAAGCAATTGCTTAGTAAGATGACTGGCCTATGAAAAAGATAACATAGCAAATCCATAATTTTCCTATGTACAAAAACCAAGTATAATGTACAATAAATTTCCATCTATAATATCAACAAAATATGAGCTATGTAGAATCTCAATAAATAACATTTTAAAACAACACAAAAAACAGGTGAGAAAAAGAAGAGAGAAACTTTATTCTTTAATAGGAATACAGTATTTTAAAGATGCTAATTCTTCCTCTTCTGTCATGTTTTTCTCCACTAAATATAACTATATTTTGGACTATGACAAAGTGATACAAAATACTAGGTTGGCCTGGAATTATCTGAATATTATCTGAATAAATCTGAAAATACCTATAAAGTTCTGAAAATAAAGTTTATGAGGGGCTAGTTAGTCTTATCTTAAAATGCAATATTACAATAATTAGAATAGTTTGGTGTTGGCATATTAAGTGGGTGAACAAAAAATTAAACAGAATAAATGTTCCAGAAGGACTCCCCAGTGTTAAGGGAATTTGATAAACACATGGGGTGACATTTCAAAGCAGTGGATAAAATACAACTCACCATGTAAGTAATAAGATATGGAATAAACATGTGAAAGAAATAACATGACAAAGTTCTCTATGACCAAAAAATATTAACCAAATTAAAAGATGTGGACAAATAGGGAAGAAACTGCAATTCCCATGATAAGGAACTAATCCCGTAATGTCCACAAATCTTTGGTAAATCGGTAAGAAAAGGTCACGTAAGAGAAATACGGACAAGACATATGGAGAGATAATCCAAAGGAAAAAGAAATGCAAACGGCCAATGAATATATGCAAAGGTATTTGAACTCGCTGTTGGATAAATAATAGCACATAAATTCAAAATGCAACTTTTCACCTTAAATTGACATGCTTTAAAATGCACTCACAATCTGCTTTATGAACTAAAGCAAAAATGAAACATGTTCAAAATATTGAAATTGAATAAAAACTATAATGGCTTTCTAACTATAAAGATGTACAATAATTCAGGTAGGTTTATAAAAAGGTACTCTCAGTCAAATGCGTAATGCTTTTTATTTCCAATGGTGGTGTGTCCATGAACTCACCCTCTAAAGAAAGCGAACCAAGGGAAAGGCTTCCGGGTTTCATCTCTGGGATGGTTGGTGTTTACAGAGCTCCAGTTGTGCCCTACCCCCGAGGGGAAGGGGCTGCCTGATACACAGACAGCAGGTGTAGGGATTCCATGGGGCACAAATCCCAAGGCCCCAGGGTCCAGGAACTGTGAGCGAGGGAAACAGGCCCCGTTAGGCCCTCAGCGGACTGATCTCGTGTCTGAGAAGCAGCTGTTACTCAGCGCTAGCTCTCATCCTGCAGACATTGACAGGCAGTATTGCTAGATCCTCCACAGCAAGGAAATCTGGATTTAGATCTAAAATCTACCAATTTTAAAGCATCAACATTTAATTTTAAAATGTTAAAATAATTTATGAGCCAAACCAGACATATCCAAAAAGCCCTATTTGTGGTCCTCACTTTGGAACTGCTGTGTCGCCGTGTCACAGTCTCCCCATCCTGGTCCCACAAGTTATTAACTCTGTGACGTGGACTTGAACATCCCTTAGCCTTTCTTACAGATCAGTTTTCTCATCTGTAAAATAGGGAACATAGTAGTATTTAACTCTTCAAAAATCCTGATGATTTAATGCAAGTGCATAGTAAGTGCTCGAATTTCATTGATTGTAATGATTTATAGCAACAACCAATTGTTTGCAAGCCACGTTTTCTGGGAGGAAAGGATCTTCTGACTTGCTGGAAGGCTAAGTTTGAGGCTGGTCAGGGCTGGGCTGAGCCCAGCAGATCCTGCCCATGGCCTCAGGGATTCTTCAGATCCAGTAAAGCCCTGACTGCCCACAAGTGCAAGCTTTCCTGAGGATACTGTTATATAAAGTGTAAACATGGGGAAATGTGGAAGTGTTTTACTGCTTTGAGATTGGTCATTGTTTATTTTTAAAATATCTACAAATTCTGTCGTCTTTCTCATCTGATGAGTTTCCAGCATATAAAATATTGATGGGTTTGTTTTTATATAATTAAGAGTTTTTGAAGAGATTTTTCCAACCATAGGAATACAAGCCCTATTTTACATTATTTTCATGAAAGGGATCATTTCCCTTTGTGTAGAAAACTCAGAGTTTGTGTGAAATTAACTAACATTAAATGGGAAAAAGAAAAATCATCCCTGGAATGTTAGTGTCAGTGAGGCTATGCCCTTTTGCTTTGGGGTTTGCATATTTAGGGGGGCAGGCCTACCTTTCTAAGTCTGTGTGACCATGAGCACACCTTTCTTAGTGCTGCGTATCTATAAATTGGTCATATCTGTTAACAGCATTCTTTTGAACTAACTACACTTATGTGCATATCAAAGAATAACCAACCTCTCTAGTTTCCCCTCCACAAATAGATTCCTTCTCTATAGAAAGGCACACCAACTTCCAGGCATGTAATACCATTTCCTAAATTACATAGTATCTTTTTTTTTTTAAAGAAGTTTAGGTCATTTTCACACAGTAGCCCCCTCTGAAGAAGCAGAGCATTTTTATCCTCTGTAAATAATGAAATGCTTTATAAAGACATGTTCTATTCAATGTTTAACATTCCCCAATCCTCACTAATCTTCCAAGGAATGTTCCTGGCAAAATGGTTACTGTTCTAGTAGTTCCAAAATAAACAGCTTATGTAGCCCCACCCAAGGGGAACGCTGGGGACAGAAGCAGCCTTACTTCCTTTTCCCCAGGTAGGAAGGAAGACTGTTATCAGACCTCCCAGGATGTAATTACCATTATTTTATTCTTCTGTCACTGATTTCTCATCCCAAGGGGAAAGGGAATGAAATCTGAATTGGATTCTTAATCATTTGCTGCTTCCTGTGAACCAGGCCTTGTGTTTCAAAATGATAAAATCAGTCAGAAAATTCACAAACTGAAAAATGGAACCTAACCACATAGAAAATAAGTAGTAGGCATCTACTTTTGATGCTGCTGAAGTTTTTTGTCTCTATGGTTGTGGATTCAGTTAGTTTAATATGACTCCCCTTCTTATCTCAGCATTATCTCAAGCCTTTTGGAATTTAATCAAGAGATTCAAATGAGTAAGACAAGGGAGTAAACAGCCTTAGAATCTGAATGTGTGTCTGTGCATGTAAAAGTGGTTAAGCTGTTCTTAAGAGTCAACATTTCAGTTTGTCATTTTTCCAAGCACACGTTTGGTGTGAGGAATTTGAAAGGAAAGCTTTCAGGCAGACAGTAGTAACCTGTGTGAATGTGGAGTGTGGTGCCCTGAGACGTTACCACACAAGTCCTCAGGGTGGGCTCTGAAACAAACCTTTGCCGAAGAGCAAAGCAGAGAGGAAGGGACTAGATGCCATGGAAGAGATTCATCCGGTCATGGTATGGCCACTGTTCTGTCAGTCGGAGCAGCTCCGACTGGGTGTACAAGCTCCACCTTGTACGCTGACTTCTTTGGGGTCATCCCCTACAGGTCCCTTTAGACCTGTGCTCTTCCCTCACCAGAAGAGCTAATCTCTTCCAGAGCTCACTATGGGTGGATGGCGCATTCCCAGACGGGAGGGAATCTGCTCCGTGCACAAGTATATGGGCTTCAGTGCTGGAGGTGTGCCCACCAACCACCCCTCACCCTCACTTTATGTATTTTACTGCTTGACCATGAGAGGCATTCCTGGAAGAGTGGGGGTGTATTGAACTTCGCCCATTCTGAAGGTCCTGGGAAGAGCTAATACAACATTTTTGACCAGTGGCACCCACATTGTTCTGTCTAAACCACATTGTTTTGCTGGAGACCTGGATCATCTTAAAGGAAGGCAGTACTGGTGAGCCACGGTGGGCAGCATCTGGGAGAGGACTGTCTGTCCTATGACCTGTGGGTTTCACTGTTCCCTTCACTTCACTTTAAGCAATGATAACAGCATTGCAAAGTTAATTATCTCAGCATTATCTCAAGCCTTTTGGAGATTCGAATGAGTAAGACAAGGGAGTAAACAGACCTCACTTCCTTGTAATAATGTAACATTCTGAAAATAAGAAGAAAGAGAAGGGTCTTTGTTGGCAGTCAGGCCAGATGACCTGGAGCGGCTGGATGCCATCTCAGGGTCAGATTTGACAGAGAGGAACCGAAGGACAGGGGAGCGGCAGCCTGGGAACTAGGTGGCTGGGCGACTCCTCTATGTAAGTAACCTGTACGTGTCCCTCCTCTCTGCCCCTCCCGCTCCCCTGTGCTCTGGCCGCACCGGCCCCTTTGCTGCTATCGCTCTAAGATGCCAGGTTTCTTTCCTTAATGGTCTTTGCTCCAACAGTTCCCTAGGCCAGTAGGGCCCTCCCCGTAGGTCTCGCCAGGCCGGTGGCATCCCACTGTTCAGGCCTCCTGAGGGCGTCTCCTCTGAAGGTGCCTTTGCCCACCAGCCTGAGAAACCCTTCCCCTGCACTTTCCATCGTTGTCTGGTTTCACGCTCCTTTTGCTCTTACGGCCATCTCAGTTTCTCTTGTTTGCTTACTGTCTACCCAGCAGGGCCCTTGTCTGGCTGCTGCTTAGTTGAAAACTCCAGTGCCTAGAACTGCGGCTGACACACAGTGATGCTTAATACATATTTAGCAAATTGAGTTACATTAAAATTGTGTAATTTATCCTTTGGCATATATATGTAAGTAGAAAGGCTCCCATTCAGAACTACATTCTGATATGCAATATTTTAGGGCCTTTCAAATTCCTTTGGAATAACCAAGCAGAAAGCATAATTCCTAGGTGATAGGAACTTACTTTTGTCTTTCTACTTGAGCCAAACTTTATGGAAGCTAGTAATGGCAGCAGACAGCAGTACAGTTGGTTCTGGTTGTTATTGTAGAAGAATGAGATCTGGAGATATATCCTTGTGGGAAAACTTATGAAATATCTAGAGACCACATCAGTCTGCTAAAGGCCTTGCCTCTAAATAGACGGTTTTCTCCCTCAAATATTTCTGAGTATAATCATCTATTTATTGCTCTCCCTTCTGCAAGTGCCATAAATTTGATGGGTTTTATGTTACCATTTTTTTTTTTTAATGTGGTTTCACATCCAAATGGAGCCACTTTGGTATCATTTCACAGACCACACTAAAGTAGTTGCCATTCCATTTCGGTTAAGGTTTTCCCGTGGGTAGGATGACTCTTGATTTCTGCCTCATTAAAAGCAGGGAACGGCACACGAGAAGGAGGAGAGAGAGGCTGACCTCACTGCCTCCCAGAGCCCCGGCGTCCAGGAGTGGCTGGCCCAAGCTCGCAGCACGTGGACCCTCCAACGGCAGAGCAGTCTCCAGCAACAGAAAGTAAAGCATTTCCCATCTCTCCTTCACCTGCAGATCTGCCAAGCAAACACCTTGAGAGAAGTGTTCTGGAAAAACAAGTTACTTCTGTACTAAAGACAGAATGCCCCTTATCGTCTCTTTGGACAGAAGCCAAACCTGGCTTTCACTGCTTCAGTGTACTTGTGACTGCCAGAATGATCAGTCATTTCAAAGTTTAGTCTTTGAGAAAAGCTTGTGCTCACGTTTACAAATAGTGCAACTCACTTATAATCTGCCTTTATCAAGGTTACCTACTCTATTTTCAGATTTGCCCCATTTTGAGTCTGTTTTATGGAATTAAAAACCTTAGGAAGGCCTGTGAGAATTGGTAAAAGTCTGAGTTACATGTTTTTTAGAAAAATGCAGTTAATGTTCCATTTTAAAATAGATACCATCACAAAATAGGTTATAAATTAATTGCCTAGTGAATCACATGAGTTTTAATGAATAGGAATGATTTCTCAGTACTGTAACTTTATGTATCAAGCATATTAAAATATTTTATTTTCTCAAACAGTAAGAACATGTATCATAAATAACAAAAAAGTAAAACTGACTCCACTGATTATCCACGTATCGAGTAGATGAGGAATTACTAGGAGCTGGGCTCTCCAGGATCTGTCTCAGCTAGCCCTGGGCAATATTGATTTTGAAAAACGAAAGTGCATTTTGTACCACTTGAGGGCACCATTGCCCAGCAAACTTTTCTTTTGCCGTTGACTTTTTTGCCCAAGATATTTCAGTGATAATCTTTTATCCAAGTCAAAGAAAGAGTACTTTGGAGACATGTCTGGACATTTACTGAAACCACACTCTCTATGCAATGTGCAAACTTAAAAGCTTACTGCAAAAGTTCTCGAGTATTTTTTAGACACAGAATCATGATTATAGACAATAATCAAAGTAACAAGGACTTTTTTTTTATTTGTTCTTTTCCTTGAGCAGGAGTTGGAACAGGAGTTAGAAGAGCAGAAGAACCTCCTTCGGTCAGTAGCCAGTCGTGGAGAGGAAATTCTAACCCAGCACTCAGCTGCAGAGACTCCTGGTGGTGTTAGGTATGTTTGAAACACTTTAACGTGCTCTTCTGTTTTTGTGACACTTGAAGAAATGCAAACATTCTCACTCAAAATTTTATTTTAAACATCTTCTCCAAAAATGTAATCATTCTGTCTTCACTTTATGGTGTTAAATTTGCACTTTGAACATTTTGTTGTGCAGTGTATAGCTAGGAGTTATGGTGGCTCACTTGTTTGCCCTCTTTCCATTTTGCTCAGCGTATCTGTCCAGAAATGTTTATGAGCTCATTATTAAGAATAAAATAAGAAGTGCCTTGTAAAATGAGATCCACGGTGTTTCTATGTGAATGATCAGATCTCACTGCAAAACATTATCTGTACAGGAGCTTATCTTCTCCTAATGTCATTCTGAAAAAATAAATGTATATGCCTACTAAATATCTTGATTTTTCTTGAGGATCTATTTCTGTCATTTCTACCCGAAAAATCATTGGGCTTTCAGTTCTGGTTTGGAGTGGAGACTGAAAGTTTTATCCATAGGAAAGTAAAGTATTAAAAGACAAATTTAGAAAGTTGGCGAATTTTCAAGTTGAAGATCCTGGTTTAAAGGTAGGAAGGAAAAAGAACTGAAGCTGAGTGGGAAGTACCCCCATGTTTTGTGTCAGGTCTGGGTTTGATTCCAGTTCTACACCTGCCACCAGTGGAAAGTAACTCAGTTCTGAGCCTCAATTTGCTTATCAATTCAATTAGAATCAACCACCTTCACCAAAGAAAGGTTGTGAAAGATGTGAATGTCAACTGAGAAGATATGTAGGAAAACTTTTCTTTGAAATCTAAAACTTTTAAGAAAACGTTTCATTAAAATCTCTGTGTTCCTGTGGTGGTATTTAGTAGTATCCTTTCACAATTGTAATATGGTAAATAGCTTCAACTCCATTGACTCCAAAGTTCTCTTTTCTGAACATTTATCTGGAAGAAATAACATACATATTATGAAAATGATTTTTCAAGTTTTACTTATAATACCAAATCATTGGAAAGGCAGAAATGCCCACTAGTATAAAAGAGCCTAAGAATTTTATACCTAGTCATAATAAAAAAGTATAAGATAATATCAAAAAATGTGTATGTGATACTAAGTAAAAATATGATGTAAAATAGAATGTATAGCATATATATGGATAAGACTGGAATGTAAATTACCAAGACTAATTTTAGAGAGGGCAGAATTAGAGACTTTTCTTTCACTTTTTAAAAAATTTAATCAATGCTCACATAATGTTTCTGACATATGACATCAGTGACATACATATATCTATATATATTTAAGAATTTCAAGGGTAGAATGATAGAAACCAAACTAAAATGTTAACTGCAATAGGCAAAACATAGGAAACAGGAAAACATTCAAGAAAAAACAAAATAGAAAAAATATTGATATCACCAATAAATGTCAATTTACAAGAACAGGAATGGATACTCTTATGACATCTACAGTCAATAATCCCATTAAAATGACCCTAAAACTATAAACATTGTGTTTTACAATGTAATGGGGTTTAAAAATCTCTATTGTCCATTATGCTATAAAATGCTGATTAGGCCACAAAGGTGTGTCTGTATGAACCCCAGATGAGAAATTTTCTTCCTCCCAAGCTACCTGGGTCTAGACTTGCCTTTACTTTGAGTTTTCTTTTGTTTCCAGTTCTCCTAAGATGTTTATTCATCCCTCGTAGCTTTCTGAATATTTTTTCCAGACTCTTTTTTTACAAAGAACTCACACACACATTGCCTCCTTATCATGAGTATAGATAGTCACAAACAGAACAGTAGGAATCTTATGCAATTTTCTTTCCATGATTTTTTTCCCCCTGTCTTTTAGCTTTGGAAAGGACCCAGATGACAAATAGTGATAAATTGCTCTTTCAGTACAAAATGTCTTATGAGAATTTTCAGTGAGAGGATGGCTTTCTGTACAAGATTCACTTTAAAGTGAATTCCTTAATCTCTATGCAATTCCTTACTCTTTATACAAATTCATTAGAAATGTCACCTTTAAACCTAGTTGATTTCAATCCAGCCATGACTTTCAAGCTGCTGGGTAAATACACTAATCAAACAACTAAACGGAGCAATGTCCAGAAGCCAAAAGAAAAAGGACACATTTTTTAAAAGAACATTATTATACTATACTGTTATGCAAACGTAAGTGAATGAAAAGGGATGCACTTAAGTTCACCATCACAAATGACAGCACAATAAAGAAATTCAATTTTGTAGGAACTTTAAAACTTGTTTTTTATTAAAAACAAATTTTAAAAACACTACACACACACAGAAAAGTCCAGAGACTAATATAACAAACTAATTTGGAGTTATCAATTTTATTTTGGCATTTTTTTCTCTCAACATTACCTCTTTAGATCGATTTGTGTTGATACATATAGAACTAGTTCTCTCATTTTAAGAGCTTAACAGTATTTTATCTTGTGAAAATAACTTATTTCTGCATTTTTTTATTGATGGGTGTTTACATTGTTACCGTTTCTTTTCCGCTGTTAGTAGCATTGTTGAACTTTTCTTGCATGTCTCTAAGTGCACAGGTGAGAGAGATTCTCTAAGTTATACCCTAGAAGAATTCCTGCATCATTGCCTTAGAGAAAATTGTTTAGGACTTATTTCAACAGACTTACGTAAAAAAATTTTTGTATTCAGTACTTACTCTGAGAATTGGCTTAGGAATAGTGTATAGTATTAATGCTGCCAATGAACTTTGTTTTTCATCTGAGCAAAAGTCAAAATAATAATTACTATCAACAGTGTGGTTCAGATGATACGGTTCTAATTAGGACCTCCGAACTCCTGACACATCAGGATTTGTTGGACCCCAGATTCTCAGCATTAGCATCAGGCCCATTTCTTGAGTGGCTGTTGTTTGCCAGAGAGGGTCAGAAGCGTAATGCTTATCTTTTCTAAGCTTAATTCTCATACTGGTGCAAGATAGATCGTATCTGAATTCTAAAGTGAGGAAATTGAGGCTCAAATAAGCGAAGCCGATTACTCATCACAAATCAAAGGTGCCAGAGCAGAGATTCTAACCCACATCTGTCTCACCTCCCACACCGGGTCTTTCCTGACCAGACGCCACTGCTGCCTGACCTTAAGGGCTTCCTGTCACGCTCTGGGCGCCTCCTATTTCATGTCCTGAAACCTGGTCTATAGTATTCTCTTTGAACTCAGGGTAAAATCTTTCAGGAGACTAAGCAGCAGCATTTTCAGGGTTTATGAATTTGTGGGCCGTTTATCAAAGGATACTGGTCTGATCATATGCTTTCTGATTCCAAAAGTTACAATTTTTTTTATCTTTAGTACTTTGAAAATTATTTTCAAGGTATTTTTAAATTATTAGTGTGCTCATGGGTAATTATGGGTAAGAATATACTCGTTTTATGGTTAGTCTCCACTTTCCTATGCAATTTATATTTTTAAAGTGTAAGCTAACATCTAAAATAGTCTGGTACCAATTTTAGAGGCCAGATCTAGTATACACGATAACTTACCTAGAACTTATCACCTTTTTCCACACATTGTAAACTTAGATTATTTATTCTTTTAATAGTGAAAAACCTGATGTGTTATCCCAGGAGTTGGGGATGGATGGGGAGAAGTCACCTGCTGAAGACCATATGAGAATGAAATGGGAAAGCCTACATCAAGAATTTAGTACCAAGCAGAAACTACTACAGAATGTTCTGGAACAGGAACAAGAGCAAGTGGTATCAAATGTTTTGCTTTTACTTATTAACTAATATAAAAGATGTAGTTTATACTAAGGGAATATAACCATGCAATAATCTGTATTTTCATTATCAATTCCAATATGAAGAAACAAATTATTCATCCTACATTTTTCTTTACAAGCCTGTTTCCTGTTTCCCATAGTAATTACATATTTACGTATGGAAATTTATTTGATTTCTAGATACTGTTTTCCTCAGAGGTTATTAATATGTGATGATACATTAGCATAAATTATTACATTTTAAGTGACTCTTTTTCACAAATTTGACAACTAAGGATGCAAGTCAAGGACATACACACCTAGGACAAAAGAAATTCAAAAATATGTCAGTAAATTGTCAGGTTACTTATTTTTCCATTGCTACTTCCAGTACTTAGTAGCTGCAGAAGATCTTAATGAGAAACATATTAGGACCTCAGTGGATTTAAAGAAAGGAAAGGAAAGCCAGTGGGCAGCTGGAATGGTTACCGACCCATCCTTAGGCTGGTTCCCAAGGTGGGTGGGTACTGTGTGATGTTGGACGCGGGTCTGCCAATCAGGCCTAATCCACTAGAACTAAATATAGCAACAGAAGGTTCCAGGTAGATAATAGTTATTAGTTCACTTTGAGCAGAACCCAGAGAACAATGAAGAGTCAGGAATGAACCCCCTGAGAGTGCTGGTGAGTGAGGCAGAAACCCAGGCCAGTCTGGGGTGCTGACCACCACCATGACACAGCAGGACTTTGAAGCTGGAAGCCTACTACAGGGCCCTGGGCCACATCTGGGCCATTCCACAGTGGTGGCATTATCAGAATCAATTCTCTGTGGATCTGAGGAAGCTGCTCTTCTCACTGGTCTGGCCAGGTCCAGGCTAGGGGCTTGGAGAGGCAGAACCCAGATGCAAAAGATACCAATAACCACAGCGCATCTGAGGAGGGAGAGACGGGGCTGACCAGCAGGCTCTGTGAGCATATCCAACTTGCCGGGATTATCTGAAAGGAGACAGTGTAAAGGTCCTAATGTGTCCCCTCCTCTGTGGGAACCATGCACACGTCCCTCCACACCTATTTGTTTCTCTCTTGTTTTACAGAATCTTGCAGCATGCCATAACTTTCTCACTCCCCTCTTCTGGCCAGAAGCTCTCTTGGCCACTGTCCGCTAGCAGAGTCACAGCCCTGACCCTGGGGAATATAAAGCAGTCTGTTCCTGGAGGCAATTCTCCCAGAATCATACTCCATCCCGGCCAGTGGTACTCTCTGCCTTTTGCATGGGCCTCCTACCTGTGTTGAATTCATCTTTCTTTACACCCCTGGTCAAACGTTCCTCAGACGCATAGCTTGAATTCTTGATTTCTGATGTAGCTCTCGTGGGCTTGACTGCCGGCTCGCCCCCCTGTTATAGTGTTTCCCTGCTCCTTTGACTATAGGAATATTTACAGTCCTAAATCAGGGACTGCAGTCCTTTCTGACTCTCTCAAGTCAGATAAATCCAGAACATTTCTAGTAACACCCCATGCTTACTTCCTAGAGTCCCTCAAATGCCCTCTCCCTGGCTTCCACCAGTGGTCATCACCTTAAAGCATTTGCGTGATTTGCAAACCCCCTGGATGTCTCATCCATTACCTGCTCTTATCTTGCAGAGCTACTTTTTCTCTCAGTCAGTGCCATGCTGCCGCCCTGGCATCCTCTGTGGAAGCTTTCTAGAAAAACCTTTTCCAGCTGCAGCCATTGACATTCCCACAGGATAGCTGGGCTGGTCAAGTTTAGGTTGAGATTCACTTCCCTTTGGATTTTGAGGTGGAAAGCATTGAATGTTCTATATTTTATGCATCTTTGCATTTGAGGGCTTGCTTTCAGGAATCATGCTCATTTGGACACAGTACCTGCCAGGCTGTTTTCACCTCTTTGGTGTGAAGAAGTGAGAGAAAAGGTAGGGAAGAAGCCCTTTGGCCATGAGTTTCCAGGAAGATAGGGAAGGCTCATTTAATGAACGTGATTTGTGTTGTAGGTTTTCACATTTGTGACAACTTTCTGGTGAGGTTGACACAATCTCTGCTTTGTAGATCTGTAAGCTAAGGCTTGGAGAGATCAGATCATTTCTCAGGGTCTCATGACTAAGAAAAGGCAGGTCTGTCCCATTCCAAAGGCCCCCTTTTTCCTACTTCCTTACTGACAGTTTTTACACTGAATGTACTTAACTACTCTCACATGTAAAAACAGGCAACTTTTTTTTTTTTTTTTTAGGAGAGCAAGGTACAGGTTTTTATTTAGAAATAAAGTGAGAGAATAGAGCTCCTGGCTCATGCCAGGAGGGGACAAGAGAGCCCAGGGTGGTGCATTGTCTAGGGGGGTTTATAGGCAGTTGAGGATTTTTCGAGAACATGAAAAAAACTTAGGGGTGTGGACTTGCATCACCTGCCCTGTCCTCAAGGTGGGCTGGGTCATATTCTGATTGCTAGGGCTGACAACGGAGTCACAGGTTATGCTGATACCCTTGCAGAACACTCAAACATTCCAGACCAAGTTGCTTCTGGCCTTTTGACCTTTAACTGATCTCAGGGAAGATGTCTATATTCTTAGGTATCTTTCCGTAGAGAATTAGTGTGATCTTGACTTTGCATAATGCTTAACAGAGTTTCAATGGGGACTTCTTTGCCCATTGTTACATTGCTCTGACTGTAAATATTCCGCCCTACTTTTCCCCCCGGAGACCTCACCCTACCCTGACTACACCCACAGTCCCTGTCTCATTCCCCCCTCTACAGATGGAGACCCTAGCTGCTGCTAGGGAAAGGGGGCAATGACCGCTCTGGCTGCTTCATGCTGAGAAGGGGCACAGTAAAGGGTGCAGTTAGGTCTCCATCAGTGGTCAGTTGAGAGGACCTCAGAAGATGGACACTTCTATTCCAGGTTCCATTTCTATTACTATTTGCAGTTTTGTGGCTTCTAGGCAAGATAGAACAAATTGTGTTATTAGGTTAAGTAGCAACATCTGGAGTTGGATTTTCCATTCTCGAAGGACAAACTTGATGAGATTAAGAATGCATCGCTGAATATGAGGACTAGTAATAATAAAACTTTAATTGAAATGAAAGGAGAAAACTAAAACATCTGGAAAATCACAGCCAGATATTTTGAAGAAACTAGAATTCTGGATCTAGTTTATGTCCCAATGACTAGTATTAGGATTTAGTATGGATAAGGCTGCATTATTGAAACAATACTTTTCTCTAAAATCACCCTCATTTGTATTAGAAGTAACCAGGTTAAGAAAATAATTAACACTTGGCTTTACTATTTGCATAAGTGCAGCAAGAAGAGCAATTGATTACATAGGCTCTTTTAAATGTGCTTTGCTGGAACTTTTTGTAAGGAATTTCAGATTGAACTTTTAAAGGCCTCTCGAGGTCAGAAAGCCAAGCCAGACTTGCCATCAGGTTTTGCCTGCAGCACCTGTAGATTTGGGTAAATTCCTCTCTTCTCGAGGTCCCCAAGACATCCTGAGGTTCCTGCACCTGCCAGGAAGTGACCTTCCTTACTCGAACAGGCAACTTTTTTGTGTGTGTATAAAGTTCACCAGGTCAAAAGACATGTATTTCTTGATTTCTCATTGTCTGTTCACTGCCAGTGCATTTAGTGCCTCAATGCAGAACACCCTACACGGGTTCAGGATGAGATTGGGCTCCCACTTCTTGAAACCTGTAACCCAATCAAGGAAATATTTTGTGCATTTCTGAAAAATTAAGCAACCATGGTAGTCTCTGTAAGCAGGACTAAAAAGGAAGCAGAAATTTAAAAAGTAAAAAGACACTATAACAGGTTTGGGATTTAAGGCTGTGGATTGTAAGGAGATGCTAGGCGGTGAGCATCCCACCTACAGTGGCGAATGAGCCTGGTATATGTAGAGGGTAATGAGTGATCGGCCGGGTGGAGGATGAGCTGTTCTGAAAAGTTATAGGAAACTGAGTTTGTTAGGAGACGTCATTTAAAAGTTTGAGCCCTGGGCCGTCACATGGTCGTCACTGGAGAGATACCATGTAGGTCTAAAAGAGATGCGGGAGGAAAGAGTGAGGAAAGCACAGGAATCAGTCTAACTCTCGTATTTAGGAGGATTATTCCATCATGTGTAATGCTAAAACTAAGATAAGTTGAGATTAATGATAAGATTTCAGGAATTTTCCTACCACTTACTTGATTTTTCTCTTCTTTTTAGTCCATCAGTGGAAACATTGCTATTGCTGAATCTGGTCACCATGTCTGATGAACATGGCATGACACAGAGGTCCTATTTCTCCAAAAGAGGTTTTCATAAGGACAGTGTTTCCAGTATTTGCTTCAGTGTGCAATGCCAAGTGAGAACACCTAGCCACAGTATACATGCTCTTACTAAGCTGCCCCTGTTTGCCTACAGCTCTACAGCAGGCCAAATCGGCTTTTGTCCGGCGTGCCACTGTACAGAGGGGACGGGCAGACCCAAGATAAATCTGCAGTGACATCTCTGCTGGATGGATTGAACCAGGCCTTTGAGGAGGTTTCGTCCCAGGTAGGGCCGTGCTCTCAGTTTGCTCCGTGAAGCTGTTCGTACCCCCTGGGCATGAACTGTTGAGGCCCAACTCTAGTGTTTAAGCCCTGAAAGACAGAGCTTCTGCGCCCTGGCATCTCATCCTGCATTTTTCTTTGATTCTTTTAAACACTTTAATTAATTCTTTGTTCCCCTGCTTTCTTCCAGGGTGGAGGGACAAAGGGGCAGAACATTCACTTGGAACAGAAGTTATATGATGGGGTCTCAGCTACCTCCACTTGGTTGGACGATGTTGAGGAACGTTTATTTGTTGCAACAGCACTTTTACCAGAAGAAACGGAAACTCGCCTCTTCAACCAAGAGGTAGGCTGGGCAGCTTGGACCTGTAAGTGTATATGCCACTACAGAGCTCTTGGAGTTTTGATATTGGGTTGTTAATGTTGGGTGTAAAGAAGGTCAAACATAAACCAGTTCTAACAAAACACAAATCAGGTCTACTTCAAAGCCTCATTAATACTGAAAAGAATTGCCTAAATATACAAAGCGCTCAAAGATATTCATGTTTTGTATTTTTACTCTTTGTCTTATGTATGTAAGAGGAGGAAAAAGTGGAAGACTTTGTAGAGACCCTGATGTATGTCACAATTCTGCTACATCTGAAAGACAGACTTAAAAAAAAATGTGTGCATTCTTAAACAGCATTTTATAAAACTAGTTTTTTCACCAGATGTACATTATCATTAGTTAATGATGAAGTTTTTGAGAAAACTCTCTCCAATAGCTGCCAAATACTTATGGAAGTGTATGAAAGTGGTCCCACTTACCTTAGGTGAAACTATCGCTGAGTAGTAAGAGAGGCATAGTGGACTTTCTATGAGGAAATGACTTGTATGCAGATTTGTATAGAGATTCATGGATCTAAACATTGAAATGTGCTTTTTTCTTTAATCAACCCTAGACTCTTGCCAAAGATATTAAGGAAATGTCTGAAGAAATGGATAAGAACAAGAACTTGTTTTCCCAAGCATTTCCAGAGAATGGCGATAACCGAGATGTTATTGAAGATACTTTGGGTTGTCTTGTGGGCAGGCTATCCTTGCTAGACTCAGTAGTGAATCAGCAATGTCATCAGATGAAGGAAAGACTTCAGCAAATACTAAATTTTCAGGTACAACATTATTAAGAAATGTTTTGACCATTTTCAAGCTACATTTTATAATAAACAGGATGTTTTTTGGGGGTGTGATATAGACCTTTTAAAAAAAAAAATGAAGAACAAGACCATTACAGAAATACATCAGGGTTGAACTCAAGGATTAGAAAACTGGGAGTTTTATGCTCTTAGAAACAGAGGTTTGGGATAACCAGCCAACCAAACAAAGGATGAATAGAATTTTAATTCAACCAATGAAAGTCGTATTTGTGGCACATTATAGCTATAATTTACAGTTAATAATTGTGGAGTTTAAAACATAGCATGAAATACACATGCAGCAAGTGCTATTAAACAGAATGAACACTAGACTCCAATACCCAGGTGCCATTGGCTGGCCGAGGATACAAAGTAGAATTAAGATAATCGGGTGAAGAGTTACATTAGACATTTGGGTATGCAAGTTTGTGGCTTAGAGGAATGACTTGGACTAAATATTTGCATTTTTATCTGTTATGTTGCACAGTATATAGAGAGGAAATAGCATTTCACTTGGTGTTGGAAAAGCTGGGGTTGATTATTTGGGGTATTTTGTTTGGGATGGAAGATCTGGGTATGTGCATATGTATACTCAGCATGTCTAAAGTTCAGCAAAACTGTTGTACAACTTACAGAAACCTATTTCAGTACTCTAAAGTTCAGTCTGTCAGGCATGAATGAGGTAGGTTAAAAGTGCAAATATGTGTATCACTTGGAGGCATATTTCCCTTTTTCAAATTGCATCAGATTGCAAAATTGCTAGTGTTTTTGTACTTTAAAATTTTTATTGGTAATTTTAGCCAGTCAGAGTAAAATAAAAACTAAGCATGAGCTCTCTGGAACTTACTTTGTATGGAGGAGCAAGAAGAAAACATGTAGTCATGATAGCCTTTTTAAATCACATTCTCTGTTTTTCTCCTGCCAGCAAGTTTTGACTTGTTGGTGGTCAGCTCATGAACAAAAACTGACATTTCAAAATGTTTGTGGTCCAAATTAATTGGAAGAAAGAATTCCAATGTTAATTAATTAAAGGTCGTCACAAATCATTTTATTTTACTTTGCACTAAGCACCTGGTATTCTATCAGTGCTCAGTAATGGGAATAATATGCCTTCATTTTCCATTTAACCTTTGAGTTATTAGCTTTTACTCAACTGCTAACATTATTCTGTGCCCAACAGATGATCTGGAAGAATGTGTACATGTTATGTACATGTATATTATCTTCATGGAGTTATGCAAGTCAACTATCAACTATTCTGTATTTTAAGTTTTACTCATAGACTTAACCCCAAATAAGTTTCCTGGATATTTTTATAAGTATTTCAAGTTATTTCAAGTTATTTTTTTAAGCTATTTAGAAAATGAAAAATTCTTTGTTAAATTAGACAGCACAAGTGATTTTAAAATTTTAAACTTTCTATGGACCTGTTTCTCAAACAGCTAGAATCCTGCCTCTTTATGCCTTACAGGTAATTTCAGTGACTAGAAGAAAAAATTATGTCTGCTATGTGTTTAATGTATATACATACCTTAATTATCCTGCTGTATCACAACTACAGTAATAAAAAATTGTTAAAGCTTTTGGATTTTCACTTTTAAGACAATATCAACATCCATATGTTGTTAGTTATTCTTTGCTTTTCTGTCTTCTTGATTTATCTCTCCTATTAATTAGTGTGGCTTCAAGAAATGTGAACTCTTGTTTTCTGTTACCTTGAATAGAATTCAACTAAGATAGAAAATATGCTATTAAAAATGTAAAGATATATATAGGAAATACACAGTCTTCACTTCTAGCCCATATCATGTTATTTATGCTTAATTACTCATTTAGATTAACAGAACTAATGTTCTAAATGTATATAATAATTGAAACCTTACTTCTTTTGAGTCGATTCAGATGAATGGGAAACACCTTTTCCTATGCACACAAAACAGATACATGTTCCCATGGCCCACCTCACCCTGAATCCAGTTGAATAATGCAAATATTAACATAACTCTTATGCAAAACCTTGTTGCTGTTCTCATTTTTCCAAGGTTGTTCTTAGACAATTTCCTGTTTAGTCTGCAACCAGGCTTGCAGATGGGCTTGGGTTTTGCTTAGAGACAATTATCACCTCTTAGGATCATATGCTTTTCTCTACTTCTCATGTTTTGTGCTATTTCTTTTCTTTTTTTAAAAATTTTGCTGCATAATTTGCTCATCATTTATTTTTTAGCCTTGTATTTTGTGTTATAATGCTCCCACTTATTCTTAAGGACAGTTTTCTTCCTTGGTGTGATTATCTGTCTTCTCATGAGACAGTCAGATCTCCTGCATCTTAGTGAAGAGCACTTACTTGCATTTGATCAGCCTTCAGTGAAGAGGATGTGATGAGTCTAATTTTAGCCTCTGATGAACAACCCTCATATATGGTTGCTAACCAGTAAGAAATAGAGCTTATTTGCTGATATTTCAGGGAGTTGGGGAATTAAAAATTTTGTCATTCAGATTTTGTTCCAGTTCATTATTCCCTTTAAAACTGAGTCCCAAAGTCCTGGTAATTATCTCCTTTTTGTACAAATCTACCTCAGTATAAATATCTTTGGACTTTTAAGTGAATAATGTTTATGAACAGAAGATTTGGCTAAGATCTTTTTTTTTTGTAGATAATTATTTTTTATTGAAGGGTAGTTGACACACAGTATTACATTACATTAGTTTCAGGTGTACAACACAGTGATTCAACATTTATATACATGATAATTCTAGGTACCAGCTATCACCATACCAAGTTGTTACAGTATTTTGACTATATTCCTTATGCTATACATTACATCCCGGTTACTTATTTATTTTACAATTGGAAGTGTGTACTTTTTTTTTTTTTTTTTTTTTTGTGAGGGCATCTCTCATATTTATTGATCAAATGGTTGTTAACAACAATAAAATTCTGTATAGGGGAGTCAATGCTCAATGCACAATCATTATTCCACCCCAAGCCTAATTTTCATCAGTCTCCAATCTTCTGAAGCATAACGAACAGGTTCTTACATGGTGAACAAGTTCTTACATAGTGAATAAGTTACATGGTGAACAATACAAGGGCATTCATCACAGAAACTTTTGGTTTTGCTCATGCATTATGAACTATAAACAGTCAGTTCAAATATGAATACTCATTTGATTTTTATACTTGATTTATATGTGGATACCACATTTCTCTCTTTATTATTATTATTTTTAATAAAATGCTGAAGTGGTAGGTAGATACAAGATAAAGGTAGAAAACATAGTTTAGTGTTGTAAGAGAGCAAATGTAGATGATCAGGTGTGTGTCTGTAGACTATGTGTTAATCCAAGCTAGACATGGGCAATAAAACATCCATGTATGCAGAAGACTAAGATATTTTTATACTGTCACTTCATAGGTCTTCAAGCCTTGTGGGTAACATTTTCTAAACTTCTGAATTTTTTTTATAAGCTAATACATATTCTTGGAAAGTAGGGAAAAAAGGGAAGGAGGGAAGAGAGGAGAAGAGGAATCATGTTATTCTTAAGAATCATTTTCTTTCCCAAATCAGAACACCTGTTGGTTGTTACACTAGATAAAAGTCATTAGTGTGTATTTCTGCTGCAGTGTTGAAATGTACACATTCATTTCAGACCTACCAAGATTAGGGTGACCAGTATTGCTTTTTATTTGTATATTTGCTCTCCATTTATATTGTGTTGGAAATGTTCTGTGTACCAAATTCATGAAAAGTTAATTTTCACATTTAGGTAGATTGTTACCAGTTCCTTTTACCTTCCCCTAGGACAGTACTGTTTCTTCTGGACATTAAGTTCCTATACCTATCTATTATTTCTAAGAATGCATGTTATGTTTACAACCATTTTGAATTCCCTGTTATACATGTTAAGTCTTCCTGTTGCTTTTCTCTTTAGAATGATCTGAAGGTGCTGTCTACATCACTTACTGACAACAAATACATTATTCTTCAGAAACTGGCAGATGTGTTTGAACAGCCTGTGGCAGAGCAAATCGAGGTAAAGTTCCAGCTGCCTTCTTTCTGGAAGAGCAAATGCATAGAGTAGATCTGATTTGCTATGAAATTTCAAATACGAAATTTAAAATCGTTGCAAGACTAGCTTACTATGAGTTTTTGTTATACATGTTAAGTGCCAGGTGTGAATAACTGGATGGGTAACATTGACTTTGACACTTTTCACAGAACTAGGAAATGGGAGAGAGGAAATGGTGTCAGTGACAGGTTCTGACCCAAAGAAGTTTGCCACCTAACTGTGAGATTAGACATGAACCTCAAAGCCATGTGCTGAAAAGTCTAATTGTCCTGGTTAGCAGTATAGGTGGAGCACTGTGGACATTTAAGAGGGGGTAGATTGCCTTCAACAAGGGTAGGATTAGGGAAAACTGTAAAGGGAAATTTGAAATAGACTTGGAAGTCCAGACACAGAGACTGGCAAGAAAGGTACCCAAGGAAAGAGGCAGCCAGAATAAAGACATAAATATTAGACAATTCACAGCACTTCAGGAGAAAAGCAAGTAATCCTGTTTAGCTGAATTTAGGCTGAATGAAAATGACTAAGGGGAAATAAGGTTGGATGAGCAAAGTCAAGGCAGTAAGGGACCTATTGAATGTCAGAGAATTTGAACTTCGTTCTACAAACTAATGTTCTCAAAGCTTTATTGATTGCATACCTCATTAGTTAAAAACGTAAAAGCACGCACCACAAATATATGTATATCTACTTATTTATAAATTGTAAGGAACTGTGTCATAAGGCATATGCACAAATGAAAATTAAAAGTGAATGTGGTTGGATGTAAATGAAAGATGTAGTATTGTATCCTCTCAGAACATCTTCTACACTTTTGAGTGCTTGCACAGCCCTTGCAAACCACTGGCAGTGGGAAGTCACTGGACATTTAGGGTGAGAATGAGTGTCAGTGCTGGTCCCACTTCTGGGTAGTTGCCTTGACATCTCCAGGATCAGGAAGCAGATATCTAACATGAGGCTCCCTATAGCTGCCCTGATGAGAATGAATGAGAATTCTGACCAGTATAATGGCAGTGAAAACAGGGAGGAGAGAAGAAGTGGGATGAATATTACACAGACTAGCTCCTGTTTCATAAGCTAAATAATTATGAGAAGTATGTGATTTAGTGGGATTCTTAACCCTAATTTCACTGGACATCTAAGCGGTTCTATGGGTTGACTACAGGGAATTGTCTGAAATAAAGATCACCCGAAATATTTCTTTAGATAGATACCTAGATCTGTCATCTAAAGTAGTTTACAAGATTATATGTGAATATGTACTTTTCTTGATCATATTTTCTTCTGCCTTTTAAAGAGAGTCCTTATTTCCCCCAAATTAAAAATCATTCTTCTCTGTCCTATCTTCTACTTGAAAGGACCATTTTTTAAAAATATTTTTATTTTTTATTTTTGGCTTATTATTGACCGGATTCCAAAAAAGATTTGGGCAGCTATAGTGATGCTTTGCCTTGAATTTCTGATGTGAAACATCGAATTTATATATCACAAGTAGCACTTTTACTAATCATCGACCAACATCATTAACTGAATGCCAGGGATAAAAATAACTAGATTATTTCTTGGAATGAATGGAGAGCAACTAAAAAATGTGCTAGTTCCATCCCTTCCTTCCTTGGGTTACAAAAGTAATAATAGCAGAAGCATGGGGATGTTACCTCTCAAAACAGTCACCTTCTGAGTCCGTCATTCCACTCTGGAACAGACCCATTGCCCCATGAGCATGGTTTTCACAATGACATGTCTTGGGAAGGGTCTGTTCTATCCACTGGGCTGGGAGTTCAAGGGGTTCATTTGACTTGTGAGCTCTCCTTGCCTTCTGGAAAATTTTCTGATTGATTTAATATTTTTCATCCATTTTATCTGTCTCCCTTCCTGGAACTCCTTTTAGGCAGATGTTGGATATTCTGGCCCAGTCTTCTAATTTTTTTTTTTTTTTATTAAGAGACATTTCTTGCCCAGTTTGCTCTATTTTCTGGAAGACTTCCTTGACTTCCACTCCAAACTTTTCTACTGAATTTTGCATTTCTGCTCTCACGTGTTTCATTTCCTCAAAGCTCATTTTGGTTCTCTGAATGATCCTTTTTTGCAGTATCCTGTTCCTTTTTTTCTTATAGATGCATTATATTTTATAATCTCTCTGGGTATATTAATGATTTTTTTTTGGCTGAAGTTTCATTTTTCCTGTATAGTGTTTCCCTCCAGCTTGCCTTTTATTTATTTGTTTGCTTAGTCTCTATCTTTTATTCTGCAGGCTTTTCTCAGATACATGGAAAACCTTTGCTGTCTGTTCACATTTAGGAAGGGAATCTAAACAGCTGAAGGGGAACTTTGTAGAGGGATGGGGTGTGACATTTTGAGATTTACTGAAAGGTGGCCTTTGTGGGCTATTTGTAGGAGAATCCTTGTGTCAAACCTTTAGTTTTTCCTATTGGTCTTTTTATATTTTGTCCTCTCCCTTGTCTGGAGGGTGGAGGTCTGGCTGCAGTACTCTAGAAGACAAAGGGGCTCCACATTCAGCACCCAGTGGCATTCAGTCACTATATCCCCCTGCCTTCAGCCAAAGTACTCAAGCCCACAACTATTTCTGGTGCTCTTCAGTCCAGAGACTGTCTTACCTTCTTCTGAAAATAAACTTCCAATCTTTCCCCTAAAAAGGAAATGGGCTATGTGGGATGAGGAAGGGGATCTGAAAATTTCAGTGTTTTGTAAGCAGCTTTTTTCCAAATCTCTTTATTTAGCATCCATCCCACTTCACCCAGAGGTCCCAAGATTGCTGTTGCTGTGAACTTTGTGATGGTATTCCTCTTCCAGCTAAGGATTCAGCTTTCTCAGATTTCTTGTCAGTGATCACACATCCTTCTGAACTCTAGCTTTCGAAATGTAGCTGGTATTGTCTTCTTTCCTTTTTCTTGTCCTTGTAGATTTATGGCACTCAAGGGACATACCAAGAAACAAGCAAACAAAACGCTTGCTGTGGTCGTAGTGGGGATTCAGAACAGAGAAAATAGGACACATGTGTTTCATCTGCCATCTGGAGCCCGTGTTCTTTTCATCCTTCAAGGACAACCGAGGTTACATATCTTCCAAAAACCTCCTTAGACTCCTCCAGGATTCACTGGTGTCTCTCTTCTGCAAAGTCCTCCAACAGGGGTGCATTGTTTCAAGTTTAGTGCATAATTATATTAGCCTTGTTTTGTTTTCCTTTGTTTACTTCAGCTTGCTAACCAGACTGTAAGCTCCTTGAAGGCCAGGATGAGATCTTCTACAGACCTCGTGCCGGGAAGACAAGTCTTAGAATTAGCAGCCACTTGAATACTTGTTGATTTCTTGCTTTTCTACTAAAGAGAGACAGCTTTCCCTGATCATGCTGGAACAAATTTTCCCCCTGCCTCACTGCATCTCCCCCCAAAGATGCTCAAAACTGCATTTCAGGAAACCAGAGCATGAAGCCCTAGAAAATTTCAGGCAATACCTTCTTCTATATCCTAAGTTATGCTTCTTTTTCAGGCATTGCTAGTCACAAATTCCCCTACTTGTTTAAGGAAGCCATTGTTCTTCTAACCGTCCACGTGATGTCCCTCCCATCAGCTCCTTACCTTTAAGATAAATGATCTGTAGTATAATAGAGGTATTTCTTCTCTCTTGTATATAAAAGATGGCCATGGTTTTGATGTTGTATTGAAATAACTCTTTTCATATGCATTGAAATGTTTTCTGTGGAGAGAAGAACAAATAAAAAGACATAATAACCACATTTTGTTCCTTGGGAGTTTTAATGAAATGTCCTAAATCTTACATAGGCAATACAACAGGCTGAAGATGGGCTAAAGGAATTGGATGCAGGAATCATTGAATTAAAAAAGCGTGGTGACAAGTTGCAGATCGAGCAACCTTCTATGCAAGAACTCTCCAAACTCCAGGTATAATATTCTGCCAATGGCATTCAGCCTCAATGATACATCCTAACTAGAAGTCAAGAAAAGATTATTTTCTCTATTTCCTTGATTTTTCTTTACATAATTCAGGTCTTTTACATCCTAATCTTTCTTCCAAGTAAGTCTCAGAAATTTTTCTGAAACTTTTACCGTATTTAGTGCAATAGAATAAACTGTGTTCTCAGGCTTCTAAGATTCTTTTTTTTCCCTGACATTTACTTTCTTACTATTTCAGTGGCTAAGCATTTTGGTATAGTTGAATCATAGCATATTATTTTCTACTCAAGAAAATGTAATAATTATCCATCCTACCTAGAAAAGTTAAAAGAGGATGTCTATTCTATTTTGTACCCCCAAAAACTGTTCCAAAGAAAATATACTCAAGCTAATACTTTTTAGAAAGTGGTTTTCTTGGGCTTTCAAAGTTATAGTTTATCTTTTAGACATGTTTGAATGGAAAAGAGGCATCATTTTAAAATTCCAGAACAAAAAATTAATAAGTAATAAGTAAACTAGAGGTAGCTGAAATCCAACAGATTTCCTGAGAGCCTTCAGAGGTAGAGAATAACTTTGGGCTAATTTGCTTTCCAGATTGGGTACTGAGGCAAGAATCTGCTATTAGGGTGTTAGGAAGATCCTGGGAAATTAGACCAGCAAAATTTAGCATTTAATAGGCAACATAGTTAAATGATATTAAGAAAAACTTCGGTACAGTGACACACACACACATTGTTTTCTCCTGCATCTGCATGCCTTATTACAGAACTATTGAGGGATTAGAAGTATGAGTCCAGTGCAGGCTTACAAGTTCTTCCTTTTGAAAACATAAAATAGCTCTTATTTCAAAATGAACGTTTTTATTTTAACTGTCACATTCCATTACCTAACATTTCATGTCATGAACCCACTGCCCCCACTTTGTCCTTTTTAGACAGTTTTCTGACAGTGCTTAAATGTCAGGTGTAAGAGTCACTAAACGTCATAGCTGTAAATAGACATTAAAGTTGAACTCTTCCAGATTGAACCATTTGGCCTAGTAAGCCTTAATATGATATGTTAATCAGGTCCATATGGCTCAAATAAATTTTACTTTTGGTGCATCATCATCTCCTAATATGTCTTCCCAGTTTAAGTAGTTATTAACTACAGCAGATTTGGCAAAAACATTCCCTTTTTAAGTCTTTCTGCTCACATCTCTGTTTTTTTAGCTCTTTATTTGAGGCATAGTCCAAAATTTCATTATTACTTACCAGATAAAATGTTAAAAATATTACATTCAATTATTCTGAAGTTATATAAACCTTGTGAACATGATAAAAATTAAAATTACATTTCCTGTGCCATTCCCTTCAGCCACACAGTTTCTCAGCATTTCTATGTCTCTGACCATGGCAGTAAACTATCATCCTGAATTATTCCAGAGAGGAAACTAGGAACCCCATGTCTCACCATAAACTATTGACATCCTGAGAAATAGTTGTCAGATCTACCTTGTGTCATTTTCAGGCAATATTTTTTCCTATCCTTTGGAATTGAAATATTTAGCTTATCTTTTTCAAGAGAAATTGTCAAAGTAAGGCTTATAGATGGATAAGCAGGTGACCTCCATGCAGAGCATCATTTTGTGGCAGGAACCTATAGGGGTGTCCTTTGTTGGGTCATGTGCTTGGGGTAACACACTTTGAGGCATCAAAACATGAATTGCACATGTCAATGTCTCCATTAGGACATGTATGATGAACTGACGATGACCATTGCCTCCCGGCGGGGCAGTCTCAACCACAGTCTTGCACTCAAGAGTCAGTACGAAAGGGCTTTGCAAGATCTGACTGACCTGCTGGAAACTGGGCGAGAGAAGATGGCAAGCGACCAGAAAATTATCGTGTCTTCCAAAGAAGAAATTGAACAACTGCTTGATAAACATAAGGTAAGAAAATAGAGAGAGAGAGACAGAGAGAGAGAGAAAATGTAGTTGTGAAAGCATAGTCTCACTCACTGACATATACATAGTAAAGCCAACCTTTCAGAGCTTCTACTTGCATAAGTTTCCTCTAAGTTGTCAATGAATGCATAATCCAAGCCACTGGCATTCAGTAGCACAGCAAACTATAGAGGATATGTTTCTATAATTTTATACCAACCTGACCGGTAATCTTAATTATCATCCCTCACTAGTACTAGCCAGGCTTTCTCCCTTCATGAACTTCAACCAGGAAGAAACTCAAAATCTCCCCTCAAAGGAGCCCAGCTTCGTCCTAACTCTGCTTTTTTGCCTTTGTGTCTTTTGTGTCCTTTTGTTGATCTCATCCCAGGTGTCCTGTCTGTTTACCCTTGTCCTGGCCAAGGACTTCTTGCTCCACTCGGAGAACACAGGGCTGCCCACTCGGGTTTATCTGAGATAGGGTTTCTGTCCCTTAACATGCATCGCTCAGTTCTTCCAACCCTTAAGCATGTGCCCTGCTAGCTGCTGTTGGCCTCAAGAGATTTTCCCAGGGACAAGTCCTTTTACTACATGATCAAGCTTGGTAGGCCTGAGTGTGTGCCCTAACCAAGTTCAAGTTAGACACCACTTGTTAGTATAGGAATACCTGTTTAAGGCACACATGTAGGCAACTCTTACATTACTAGCAGTGATTGTAGAAAGAGCAGTTTTGCCAGTACAGAAAGCCAAACTCTCAAACTGTGGGAATTTCCTATAAAAACACTTAAAAAACCCTATTAGGTTATAGATGGTTAATGCATTCTGCCATTATGTAGCTCTCTGGTGGCTTAAAAAGGTGGGTTTTTGTTTTATTTTGTTTTGTTTTGTTGGGGATTATACTTCTTGCTATTTTTCCCAGAGGTTTTTATCCAAAACTTGGTGATTTATTAAGGCCTTATCATTTGGCTTTGAAAACATTGCTTTAAAGTTCACAGCTGGTTTTTCTCAATTCTCTGACCATGGCAGTAAAATATCATCCTGAGTTATTCCAGAGAGGAAAGTAGGATCAATGAGTATAAATAACAGAAAAATAAGCTCAATAGCTGAAGAACTCAAAAAGGAATAGGCTGCCATTGGACAGACAGCCCCCCTGGCCAGGAGACCAGCCAAGGCTGACCGGGGGAGGGAGGTTTCCCAAAGGAGTCTCAGCATTTGGTGACTGTTGTGCTAAATGACCTCCAAGTTCTCTTCCAACTTTAAGATTCTGTGATATAATAGCTGTCAGTTAAAAATAATGATTCTATTTTGTGTTGACCAGACTATTTGCTGAAGGAGAGTTCTACAATAACCCTGAGTGTGTTACATAGACTGGCTACTTCGTGTCCTTATCTATAAAATGGAAAATAAAACTACCTACCTCATAAGTTGTTACAAGGATTCATTGAGATGACAGAGTGCTTAACATGTAGTACACGCTAAGTGTTATTAGCAGCGCTGAGCCTAGCCCTTCAGCCCTACTCATGGTGCCGGGAACAGGACATGGAACAAGACTTATCTCCCTCCTCTGAGACCTTTTACACAGAAAAGTAATATTTCAAAACACATTTGTAGGATTGTGTAAAGCCTCCAATTCTGTCGAGTGTGGGTTTAATACAAGAGAAATTTCAAAATACATAATACCAATCAGTATGTGTCAAGCTGTGCTTGGCAGTAAGTATTAAAGCACAGCAAACAAATTCTCTGGGAATTTAGAGAAGTAGAACTCAAGCCCACCCATGGTATGAGGGAGGAAGGTTGTGAACGTGTCAATAATGACATCTGTGGAAGCACAGAGTATAAACAGAGGCCGAGGGTGAGGGAACAGGAGCGAGTGTGTCCGAGAGAGTTTGTGTGCCGCAGTTAGAGTCCACGCGGACTGTACAGCGGTGAGGAATTAGAGGGCAGAGCTGTTTCAGAAGCTGGTACATGTGAAGGGCACTGTTTTGGGGACTGTGTAGCTGAACTTGAGTGGCGAGACAAGAGAGGCCAGTTAGGAGGTTGGAGCCCCATCTCTGCAGGCAGAGGAGCGAGCCTGGGTAAGGTGGAGGTGAGCGGGTCAGGTAGCACCATGTTGCTCATGTAGTCACTTAGTTATTGAGGCTTCACGTTTGAAGCAATTTTTTATTGTAAGAGTAGCAGCTGAATGGTTTGCTGATCTCTTTCTCCTTGAAAAATTGCAGGAATATTTTCAGGGCCTGGAATCGCATATGATCTTGACTGAAACGCTCTTCAGAAAGATAATCAGCTTTGCACTCCTACGGGAAACCCAGTTCCACACAGAACTGATGGCGCAGGCTTCAGCTGTACTGAAACGGGCTCACAAGAGGGGTGTCGAGCTGGAGTACATTCTAGAGGTGAGACTAGTGATGTAGCATCTTCCCTACTGTAAACTCCCTTCTGCAACGCAAGCCATTGAGGCAAGACGTGTTTATTCCTGCGATTTGCCTCGTATAACCTTGGAACTCTCTCCAACTCAGCAACATGTATTGCCTTGTCCTCCCGCGTTTCATATTCATATTCAGATAAAGGCTACAGTGTGAGTCAGCTAGACGAATACTGTCTTCAGTCCGGGCATGACAATATTTGGGGTTTGGATAGCCATACTGAAAATCTGCTGATCTTTACCATAAATCATGGGAGGGAAAATGTTTTTGAAGTGATGAAAATGATTTTTAAAAGATTTTCCAATTTTAAATAAAATAATCAGAATTAAGGAATAAGTGATTTGGGATTTCTCTTTAGTAGAATGTCTGTATACTGCATATTCATTTCTTCAATGTGTGTGTTGTCATGTATGCAGATGTAATGTATTTAGTCATATGCTCAGCATTACTGGGGTAAAGAATGAAACCATGTATATCAGATGCCTCTTGTATTCTCTGTATGCTTCATATATTATTCTATTTAATCTACACAATGGACGAGAGTTACTTTTATCCCCATATCTTTAACACTGAAAATAAGGTTCAGAGAAGTTTAGTAACTTGCCCAGGTTTGTGCAGATGCTAAAGCCCATTCCCAGTGCTTTTCAGGGTCAACATCTGAGTACTTGCTTTAAAGTCATTTTTTGCTTCCCAGAGCAAACCTGCCACACAAACATCTCTGATGTAACTTGAAAGAAAATCTGTCGAGTGCGTATTTTGCACACAAAGAGGAACACTGTCCCTTAATGAGGATTTCTTTAGCTCAGAGACTGATATTGCCTTTCTAGACATGGTCCCACCTGGATGAGGACTACCGGGAGCTCAGCAGACAGCTGGAGGTGGTGGAAAGCAACATCCCAAGTGTGGGTTTGGTGGAGGAGAGCGCAGACAGGCTCATCGACCGGATAACGCTCTACCAGGTCAGCGTCCGAGGAGCATTTCAGTAGCATTTCCTTTTGGAATTTTCTCATGGCTTTCACAGAATCTAAACAGATTTGCAATCTGATACATTATTAAGTTCTTTTACTTTTATTTCAAACTATTGACATTGTTGAAGTAGAACATAAAAAGGATATTTTCCCTTTTTGTATGAGAGAGCTCCTTTTGAAAATTCTACCTCCACCAAGCATTTTCTGTAGTTGATACTGGTATCGTACTGTTCCTGAAATACTTACAGTTTGACAGTTTTAAAAGTTCCTAAAGCTACTACTACAAAAAAAACGAACATCTATACTTAGATGTAGATGAGCCATCCCAAAGTTTCTAATGTTACTTGGGTGCAAATAGTTGGAATCTGACAAACGGGTAATGGGAACATTATGGGCACCGGAGAAATTATGCTTTTTAAAGAGAAATATCACACCATCCCAGCTTTTAAACCAGTATTTCCAATCATTTTAGCATTTGAAATCCAGCCTTAATGAATACCAGCCCAAATTGTATCAAGTATTAGATGATGGGAAACGACTTCTGATGTCCATTAGCTGCTCAGATCTAGAAGGCCAGCTGAATCAGCTTGGAGAACACTGGTTAAATAATACCAACAAAGTGTCTAAGGAACTTCACAGATTGGAAACGATATTGAAACACTGGACCAGGTAATACAAAGACTATTTTTCAGAATTTTAGATTAGTGCTGCAGAGTCTTTCTAAAGCTAGTGGGTACAGCACTTGAAAAAGATCTGGTCTCTCTATGAGTTTATAGTTTGGAAAATAAAGGCAAACACAAAGCCCCTATAGTCTTGTCTGACTATATAGACATAATTATAAGTAGGCGGGAAGGTACGGGCATGATGCAGCTTACCTTTGAGCTACCATCCCCCCTTGCCAATTGATGTTACATGGGTGGCCACCATGTATAAAACTTTAGGAGAAAAAGAAAAAAGTGTTTTGAGAAGGCGAGTTTCCCAAGGGCAACAGAGGTATTCAAAAGAGATGGAGGGTTGATTCCACATAATGAAATGCTCAATTTCTAGGCCACCTTTACCTCTCTGACGTTTTAATAACATTCATCTAATGTTTTCTAAATAGTTCCAATGTAAAGAAATAGGAGAAAGATATTTTTTATTTTTCCCCTTAGAGATGGGAAAGCTGAAATTCAGAGAGACTGGCTTGATTAACTTATAAATATTAAGAGAATTTGATAGTGTCAACTCGGCATTATTCTCCCAGATCTGTTGTGTCTCTTGTTTTAAAATTGGCAATTGCTGAATAACTTGGGTTAACAGAAAGTAGGTCTTACTGGGTGTTTACTTAATAGCCTCATTCATATACTTACAGATACCAACATGAATCTGCAGAACTAATTCACTGGTTACAATCTGCAAAAGACAGGCTAGAATTTTGGACTCAACAGTCTGTGACGGTCCCACAAGAACTGGAAATGGTCCGTGATCATCTGAATGCTTTCCTGGTAAGCCTAAGAATCTGAATGAACATTTGATTCAATGTAATACACTTCATAAATCAAGCCATAGAGAATGCGTCAGTATTAACTACGTGTGTTCAATAATTGTGCAAAATAATAGGGCTCAATATTGCTGCATTAAAGGGAGTTTTCAAGTAATGGCTGCATTGTTGCCTCTCATTCAGGCAAAGGTGTGGTGCTCTCTTCCTCTAGCATCCTTAACGAGACTCCCCCTTAAGATGAAAAGACAAAGGGTTTACGTAATAAATTGGTTTCTTTCCTTAAATGCACTCTCTGGCTATTTACTGATTTGAACATTGCTACCTTTTTAGGAGTTTTCCAAAGAGGTGGATGCCAAATCTTCCCTAAAATCGTCTGTTCTGAGCACTGGAAATCAACTTCTTCGATTAAAGAAAGTGGACACAGCTGCCCTGCGTTCAGAGCTGTCACACATTGATAGCCAGTGGACAGACCTGCTGACAAATATCCCAGCTGTACAGGAAAAGCTCCACCAGGTATAGAAATAATCATTGGTTTAATTGGTAATAAATGATTTGAAGCAAATTAAATGTAAAAGTATGTAAATCTGCTTTTGCTCACAAATTTCGATCAGCTTTGTTGTCGACATCTTGCCTTTTCTCTCTTCCATTGTTTTGCACAGTAAATATGAACTGTCCTAAAAGGCCATATCTACAAGTGTCATATATTCCATGGGCTTCTTTAGTATGTATGTGTGTGTGCATGTATTTATTAGGCTCCTTGTCTAGCCTTGTTTAAACTTGTTGTTTCCTCATGAGTAAAATTTGGGTCACTACGCCTCCCTCATAAAATGAGTAGTTATAAAGATGCAATAACAGTAAATATAAAAGACCTATCATTTCACCTACGATAGGGCAACTGGTATTGAATAAACATTAAGTATTTCTCTTATCTGAAATACACCTTTCTCTCCTGAACTTCCAGACAGTATCTTTATCTCTCTTTGGCATTCATCACTCTACCAGGTATGATAGATAATTGTGTTTAATGTGTATGTCTCATCCCTCCTAATCAACAGCTATACATTTCTAGAGAGCAGGAAACCTCTCACATGTATCTCTACATCTTTCTGCATCACATAGAAGTCCATAAATATTTTAAATGGTTGTTTTTGTTCCTAAAAATCATTGTAAGTATCTGTATAATGTATGATATTTTAAGTAAGATTCAGAATTCTAAGTATATTTTAGTTAATGACTGAGGAAATTGGCCATGCTCTTAGGAATAAATATTAGAGTGCCAAAAATCTAGAAAATGATAGTTTGTAGCGTGGTATTTTTCTTTCTTCTTTTAATATTCCTGAGTCATAACATGCAGAAATTTTACAAGATAATTAATAAAATACATCTGTTGAACGTTTTGTAGTTAAGTTTTTTATAAACTCGTAAAACTAGCTATAAAATAAGAACAATATTTTCTTCTTGCTGGTGTTTTGATTAATTAGTTAATGTTTACACAATGTTTATAGTATTGCCTATCAAGTGAACATAAGATGACTGACTATTATTGTTCAGTGTTTTCCTGATGTTTAATTTCAAGCTTCTAATGAGGTTAAGATCCAGAAATGTCATTTGAGACATGTTATCTCTGTTGGTACTTTAACAAGAATTGATGCATGGTTGTTAGGTTAGCAGGAATTTAGTTTGAACTTTAACACTTGGGACTTGCTTTCTTACTTGGACAGCTCCAGATGGATAAGCTGCCTTCCCGCCATGCCATTTCTGAAGTCATGACGTGGATTTCTACCATGGAAAATGTGATTCAAAAGGATGAAGAGAATATAAAAAATTCCATAGGTTACAAGGCAATTCATGAATACCTTCAGAAATATAAGGTAATTAAGCATGTTTTTTCTTTTCATATTTTAGGACTCTTTTATTTGAAAGAACTCGAACACTCAAAGTATGGAAATCAGGTCTTAGAGTTTAATGTTTCATACATAGTGACCAGAACAGTGTACAAAAGTAAGAAAACTGCCTAGTTTTAGGCCTAGGAAAGCTGTTACGAAGTATAGAAAAATATTAGGAATAATTTTGAATTTAGGCCTAGAAAAGTAAGAAAGTGTTGAAAAGTATTAGGAATTATTTTGAATTTGTGTCATTTTAAGAAATCATAAAAATAAGTGCTATAATTTATAACTTTTTATAATGAGATTATATAATTTATATAATCCTATACCTTCTGCCTAAAAATGTATGTATTTATATTCAATATATGTGTAAGTTCAATTTATATTCAATATCTTCCTATATATTATATATATGTACAACTTCTGAAAATAATGGATAGGATTATACACACAGATTTTGTGCCATTTAGACAAACTCATGGAAATTATAATATTAATCTTAAGATTAATTAAAGCTTTCCAACTCCTGATTAAATATAAGACCTTTACATGTATAACCTTGTTTCCTTAAGATAGAAGACATTTATTTATATGCCTAATCACGTTTTCTTATTTTCTCCCTTCCCTTTTTAGGGTTTTAAGATAGACATTAACTGTAAACAGTTGACAGTTGATTTTGTCAATCAGTCTGTGCTACAGATCAGCAGTCAGGATGTGCAAAGTAAACGCAGCGATAAGACTGATTTTGCTGAGCAGCTTGGAGCAATGAATAAAAGCTGGCAAATCCTGCAGGGTCTAGTAACAGAGAAGGTGAGCCAGTGGCCTTTGCTGTCCCTCTACATGAAAACTCCAAGAACAGGCATGCTCTATAAAGAAAACTCATTTCACAGGTGGTATGGTGACAGCTGGCACATGAATGCTTCTGAAGAGAATGCCCCTGACGCGTACCTCACCCTAAACATTCTTTAATCCTGTTAGCTTTCTCTTAGGTGCTTCCTACATTATACATTGTATGTTGTCTTAGTGTTTTAAAGGTGCCGCTTAATTTCTCTTACGTTTGCTTCAAGTTGACTCAAGTTCTTGTTTAGGAGTAAAAGTCATTGATTCACTTTATAAAATTCATTTTCTTAATCATCTACACAATGGTCTGTTTTAAGATTTCCTAACTTGGAGGAAAGAGTGGCTTGGGTACCATGGATTTGATTTTAAAATCAAACTGCAAATTTCATTTCATTTTCTTCGTTCAGATCCAGCTGTTGGAAAGCTTATTGGAATCTTGGTCAGAATATGAAAATAATGTACAATGTCTGAAAAGTTGGTTTGAAACCCAGGAAAAAAGACTAAAACAACATCAAATTGGAGATCAGGCTTCAGTTCAAAATGCACTGAAAGACTGTCAGGTAAGTTGTCCCGGTAGCTGACATGAGCTGTTTCACAGTTTCATGGCTTATGCTGAAGGAATGGGTCAGGCCTTGAGACTTGAGAGTTAAATATTGAAAGAAGTTGCATTTGGTAATGAATTTCTGTGATTTTGTGAGTTTATTGAGTTTTTCTATTAGATTTTTTCACCTCTTTTTAGAAATTTGAAACTATGAGAATTTTCAAACAAACTCATAAACAGAGAGAATGCTGCTCAACCCCATACACTGATCATCAGATTTGATAATTATTAAGATTTTTATATATTTGCCTGAATTATTTCTTTTCTTAAAAAATTCATAGTGAACCCCAGACATTGTGCCATTTTATTCCTGCATGCTGCAAGAGACATCTCCAAAAATGGACATTTTCTTATATAACCATATCATCATCACCACAAAACATTGAACAATAGCCGTAGTACTATTTAATGCTCAACCTATAACACTATTTTCTCAGTTCTCTTTTAAAGTGTCTTTTAATTTTTTTCGGTTAACTTGTTCACATAAGGATTTGACAGACACATGGCTACATTTGCTTCTTAGATCTCTTGTGCCTGCTTAATGTTTTTCAATCCAATTAACTTGTTGCAGAAACTATAGACTGGGTCAGGTTCAGGATTAGCCCATGTATTTCCTTATGATGCCATTTAACCTGCTCTGCCTGCCCCTGTATTTCCTATAAGTGGAAGTTGTCACTAGAGGCTTGATTGGCTTCTGGCTCAACTCTGTGCGAGTGCGTCCCTCGTGACGGTGTTACTTTCTGCTGTGTGACACGGAGAAGCCCCCAGCAGTGTCTCTGGTTCTGTTGTTAGTGAGCGCACTCTAAATGTTGTGCAGTAACTTAGAAACACTTCATATTTCCTCAGGATTCTTGTTAACACAGAGAAATGTGAACTTACAGTTAATGCTGTAATACCTTTTTTTAGTAATCAATAATTTGTAATGTGTTACAGATTCGCTGTGACTATTCCCTGTAGTGGTTCCTAAGAACAGTTGAAGACTCAGTTGTCAAGTAATTCCACAGAAAACAGTCCTTTCCCCAGATCTTGTTTTTATAGCCTCAATTCCAAAAAGAGAGGCCTTTGGTAACGCTCTTCCTTCCAACCAGTAATTTTCTATGGTGCACAAAACACTCAGTGGAAGTGTTTTGGTTTAGAAAAAGGAAGAACAGATGTTCCTATGCTGGACTGACAAGCTAATGGATTGCAATTCCAAGGTTGCATTAAGATTGCAAAGAAGACTTTGCAATCATATAGAGAAATACCTTGAAATTAAACAAAAAAATGCTTCACATCAGATGATGGTTGTGTAAAAGATTGAAGACAAAAACATCCGTCAACTAGTCTCACTGCATTTCCAGTTTTCCTGGGGCCAGTCGTATTTCTAATTTAGTCCATCAATTGTAAAATATACAACTGAGCTGGAATTCCAGCATTTTATTTTGAAGAATGAGAAGTCATACCTCTTGATGAATTCCAAGGTCAAATGTTTCCATTAAAATTGAAAGATAATCTGTGTTAACATGAGCAAGAGGAGTGCTGCCTTGGTAACACTGTCGTAATAAACTTTACTGTTTTAAAGGCTGATCCGTCAGTACGGCTTTGCTTTTCCTTTTTTTTCTTCTCCCTACCCTACTTTCTTTTATTCTTTCTATTTTTTCTTCTCTTAAGCATACTTTTTTCCCTTCCATTTTCCATTTTGTCTCTTTCACATACATATCATCTATTTATCAAAGAGAGACATCCCTAGCTGGAAAACATAGCAGAAGCTTGGCCAAGTTTTACTCCTTTTTGGACCCAAATCTTAGTGCCCCGGAGGGTGATGTCGGGCCGTGTCGGGAGGGAATGCTGCGCGAGTGGTTTAAAGAACTTGACAGCAGTACTAATGTGTGATTCCAAATGAAAAGTTGTTTTTTTTTTTGAAACAACAGAATGTAAGTAGCCCCACAGTTATTTTGGGGCATCACATGTAAACAAGCCTAATGGCAGGTCCCATTTGGCAGTACCACAAACCTTGATAAAAATTTATTGTTATTTTTAAGAAATTGTTCCCCTGGACCGGACTGTGTGACATTTAAGCTCGCATACTTAAATTGGTGACTGGATTCAAGTTTTATTTTATTTTAAAAAATCTTGAGTACTTTCCCACTCTTTCAGAGGTGATTTAGGCATTTAAATCAACATGAAAACAGATACTTATGAATTAAGAATGATGTGTTATAGTAAAAAAAAAGTTAGGTTTGACTTTCCTGTCATTGGTCACAAACAGAATCATGTTTTAATTATTATTAAAAGGAAAGGAAAATATACCTTCATTTTCCACGAAATATGTGTTTCTGTCCTGTTTCCTACTAGGTTTTGATTTATGTCACTATAAATACACAGGGCATTTTAGACATGTCATTTAATATTGCTCACTGAAAAAGTTAACATCTTTGGATAAATGGGGATAATTTTAGTTCCAGTTATTGAATTTTAGAATCCTATTAAGACATGGTGGAAGCATTGTTTATGGATATTTAATTTAGAGAAGTAAGAGAGAAAAATCTTAAATAGTAAAGTTGATAATGTTTTGTATACTGCATAAAGGACCTGTAGCCCTTGTAACCACTGTATGCATTCTCTAATTAATTATCAAAACTGTCAAAATATTGACAAAATTATTAAGTGGAAATGGAAGAACAATATTAAAAACAAAAATGATCTCTTCAGGCTACTTATTACATGAATTTTTAATTAATATATCAAGACAAAAATAGCTTCATGATGATTAAGAAGAAAGACATTTGCACTGAAGCACAGCAGATTACCAAATGGCTGAATATAGTAATACTCTTCCTTTGTCTAGTTTTTAATAGTTAAAGATATTTCATATGTATATTTTTCTGATGCTTATGGTAAGCAAATGTATTATTATTCCTGTTATATAGAATGAGGTAGAGTGATTAAAAGGTTGGACCAGACAGAAACAAAAAAAAGAGATACAACAGGTAATTAACACAGCAGAGACGGGACTCCACACAAATACCCTCGCAATCGTACTGCCCATCCCAATATTATTACCTACAGGTGGATTATGAGAGGCAGGTAGAAATCTTTTTTGCAGAATTGAGACATTATCCAAACTAAACATATTTCAGAATTTTCTTCACTTTAATCTCCTAGACAGGCTGTATGACTTGATTTCCTCTCTTACTTATTGATCCATAAAACTTCAACAGCAGCCTCAGCCAGCCTCACTGAGCTTTTCAAAGTTTCAAATGGCATATCAAAATAAATAAAAGTCAGGATTATGATGTATGCTTAAGGATGGTCTCTAATCATCGCCCGATTTTATATTCTTTTGTGAACATTTCATACTGATAGTTCTAAATGCACATCCTAAAGAAAATGAAGATTTGATTCATAAGAAAAGCCTATAACCTTTCAGAATCACATAGAATCAGAGTATTTTAGGGAGAAAGAAAGGATAATAGAGATTCTGATTTTCCATCTGAAAAAACTCAGACCCAGTCCAAGTTTCCCACCAAAGTGGCACAGCTCCATAGTAGCAGAAATGTAACTAAAATCTCAGATACTAAGGCCCAGAATACCATTCCATCACATTTCACCCCATGGGCTAGCACTGTGTAACTTCTCCAACATATATTGAATTTATGAATATAAATTGTGTTACCGTTTCCAACATATCCCTTTCCTTGTAACTTCTTGAAAAAAACTACATGGTGCCATTTCCATATATCTTAGGTAATCAAGCTTTACCTTTTTAAAGTTATAGTAATTTTTCATGGGATAAAAAGACTTTTTACAATTTAAATGTAGGAAGAAGTGTCACTTTGGGGACCCTGTCTTGCAGATGACAGGCATTTGGATTAGTATTTTCAGGATATGAGACTATAATGGCTCAATTTCAGTGCACGCCAGAGTTCCACGATAGAGCAATTTGAAATGACTGCTTTTTAATCTTTCAGGACCTGGAAGATTTGATTAAAGCAAAAGAAAAGGAGGTAGAGAAAATTGAGCAGAATGGACTCGCTTTGATTCATGACAAGGAAGAAGAAGTCTCTGGCATTGTCAGGAGTACGCTGCAGGAGCTCAACCAAACCTGGGCAAATTTAGAACACATGGTAATACTGCTTATAGAGAACTGGCTCCAAGATCATATTCGCTATCTCATGTCCAAACATGACTTGGGTTTTAGTTTTCCCAAAATAACTGAGTAAATAATTACAAAATCTACACATCACCTTCTTGTACAGGCAGACCTTGGTGATATGTGGGTTAGGTCCCAGGCCACCACAATACAGCGAGTATCACAAAAATGCTAGTCCAATGAATTTTTTTGGTTTCCCAGTTCATATAAAGTTACGTTTACACTATACTGTATGCTGTGAAGCGTTCAACAGCATTAATAAAGCAATGTAAATATCTTAATTTAAAATACTTTATTGCCAAAAAAATGTTAACTGTTTTTTGAAACCATGAAGCTGTGCACTCTCAGCAAAAGCCATAATCTTTTTCCTGGTTTTGATGGCTGTTGATCAGGGTGGTGGATACTGAAGGCAGGGGTGGCTGTGACAATTTCTTAATGTAGGACAGCAATGAAGCACTCATGTGGTCACTGGAGGAGCACTTTAATTTCCTTCAAGAGCTTTTCCTTTGTATTCACAACTTGGCTAACTGGTGCAAGAGGCCTGGCTTTTAGCCTATCTGGGCTTACCATATGCCTTTTTCACTAAGCTTAACCATTTCTACCTTTTGAGAGATGTGTGACTCTCCCTTTTACCGGAACACTTAGAGGCCATTGTAGGGTTATTAATTGGCCTAATTTCAGTATTGTTGTGTCAGGGAATAGGGAGGCGTGAGGACGGGGAGAGACTGGGAATGGCTGGTCAATGGAACCGTCAGACACACACATTTATGGATTAAGTTCGCTATCTTATTTGGGCCCGGTTCATGGCACTCCAATTACAATAGTAGCTTCAAAGATCACTGATCACAGATCACCATAACAACTATAATAATACTGAAAAGGTCTGAAAGATTGTGAGAATTACAATGTGACACAGAGACATGAGCTGAGCAAATACAGTTGGAAAAGTGGTGCCAATAGACTTGCTTAATGCATGGTTGCCACAAACCTTCCATTTGCAAAAAAACACAGTATCAATGAAGCACTAACTGAAGTGCAATAAAATAAGGTCTGCCTGTACTGTTAAGTCCATTTTATTAACCTCTTAAAAAAGTCTAGCTTTGGATGTTATCTATAATCAACATTATTATGAACATTACTTTCTTAATAATTTCATCAGTTCCCATGTCCATAGATATCATCCAGGCACAGACAATTTTCAGAGGTGTATCCCAAGCCTGGATTTCTCTCCTAAACTCTACATAGAGACAGAGACAGGAGAGAAACTTACCCAGCTGTTGACATCTATCTAACTTATATACATCTCTTATGTGACCAAAAGAATCTCAAACTTCCACGCCCTGATCAGCTCCCGTTCTTCCCCCACAAACCTATGCTTCATGCCATCTCAATTAAGGGCAGCTCTGTCCTGTTGCTTGGGTAGAAATCCATGGAGTCATTCTTCACCCCTCTCTTTCTTTCATAACCCACATCAAGTCCATCAGCTATCTTGTCAGCCCCGTTTTCAGAATAGATCCAGAATCCAGCCTCTGCTCCATCTTTGCAACTAGAATTTATGCCTGAGTCACCCTCCCTACTGGCCTTGATTATTTCAGTGGCCTCCTCAATAGTCTCCATGCCAGAGATGTCCCGTTAGAACGGAAGTCAGATCACACTGGTCCTGTGCTCAAATACCCCAGTAGCTTCTTGTCTCGGTAATGAAACCAAAAACTGGTGGGGGTGCTAAAGGTCCACATGATCCAGTCTCCCACAGTCTCTCTGACCTCATCTGCTGCTGCTGTCCCACTTTGCTTCTGGTCTCCCCCAACTCTTGAACCCAACCAGCATGTTGCATACTGAGGGCCTGTACACTGGCTACTCTCTCTGCCCGGAACACCCTCTCCCAAATATCCGTGTGGCTCATGCCCTCTCCTCAAAGTCTTTGTTCAAATTCACAATCTCCGTGACGGCTTTCCTGACTGCCTTATTTTAAATGACAACTTCTGCATCCCCACCCTGCACTCCCTAACTCTGTTCTCTGCTTTGCTGATGTATTATTTATCAGCTTCTAACATAGGATGTGGTCTGCTTGTCTGTTGAAATTTGTCTCACTACAATGTAAATTCTGTGAAGACATTTGACAAATATGCACTGGATAGATTGTTAACTCCTCCTGTGATAAGCATACGTGTAACAAATACTGCTGTGCACACACATGTGTTATTATCCACACTCTGCAGAGATGGGAGCTGAGGCACAAACAGATTAAGGGAACTGGGACCAGTGGCAGACAGCCAACAGCCTCTTACAGCCTGTCACAAGGTGACAGCTTCTCCAGGTGCAGCTTTCCAGCCTCTCTTTTTCTTACCTTTAACCCAATTTAAATCTATTTTATTGTGTGCGTTTTTATAGTTCATCACAGATATTTGGAAACAATTTACCACATAAATAAAGTGGTTCTTTTATAAAAACATCTTCTCATGAAAAAGAAACTTTTATACAAAGAAAAAATAGACTCTAAAAATCCCCATTGATCTCCAGGCAGTATTTCCCATCTGTTCTGACTTTCGTAGGCTAGGTCCTGGCATCTGTCTGCACCTACAGACATTGCCTCATTTCTGAGGCAACACTTTCTTAGTCCTTTGCCCATTAGATGGTATCTTGATTGTTTTCACTATTTTAATTTATCTCATGAAGAAAAGCAGAGAATGCAAGTACAAATTAACATATGATCTATTTCCTTAATCATGGCCACACTTACTGCATATTCAAAAGATTACGTTTAGACAATTAGAGGTGACTGTCAGGAAGTCCAAAACAGGTACTTTTCTAAATGAAATGGACCAAACTTAAACTTAACTTTTCTATTGCAGAAATATTGCAGAACATTCTTAGATGTTTTGTTGTAAGATATCATTTGAGTCTGTGTGTGTGTATATGTGCATGTGTGAGATAGATAGGTAGATAAGTAGGTAAGGTAGGTAGGTAGATAGGTAGATTCATTTCCTGGGATCAGATTCTTTTCCTGGGATCAGACTGCCTAGGTTCAAATCTACATCTCTCACATTCCAACAGTATGAACTTAGGTGATTCTCATGACCTCTTTGTACCTCAGTTTCTTCATCTGTAAGTTGGGGATAATAAGGTTGTTATGAGTATTAAATGAGTTTAAAACACTCATTTAATGTATTTCCTACCTGTGGTATTCAATATATTTACCTTTTATCAGTCTTATGTGTATAAAGCATGCATTTATATATTATATATAAAGGTTTTATGTATATACTTATAGCCTTTCTATGCATTTTAATTTAGATTCAATGTTCAAAAGTATAAAAGGCATAAATTTCAACATTGCTGTCAATTCAATTTTTTTTTTCGGTTTATTTATAATGCCTGAAACCTGATGCAATTCTTAAATGTTAATGTTTTTTCATTAACTGAATATGCATTCCATCATTTTAAATATTACACTGTTAGAAGAATGTCTGTCTCTTTCAAAAGGTTGGGCAATTAAAGATACTGTTGAAGTCAGTGCTTGACCAATGGAGCGATCACAAAGTGGCCTTTGATGAGATAAACAGTTACCTCATGGGGGCCAGATACTCTCTTTCCCGATTCCGCCTGCTGACCGGCTCTTTGGAAGCTGTGCAAGTTCAGGTAGACAATCTTCAGGTAAGGAATGAATTTAACCCATCCTTCATATTCTTTTTAATTTGAGAAAATTTTTAAAAATCAGCAAATGCGAACATCATCCTGGAATATTGCTGTGTATTGTTTACATTTAATTACTTAAAACTATTTAAAATCAATTTTACCTACTTTATTTGTTACTTAATCAGACTTGCTTGTGGGTATCAAATTCTGGACTAGCTGGTATATAACTAAAATGATTTTTTAAATTCTATTATCAAAATAGCCACACAAATGTATTTTAGAAAATGATTTTTCCCTGAATCAACCTCTTTGATCCATTGTCGCTGCCTTTTTTTATCTTCCCTTTCTCTTGTTATCCTGCTTTTCCAAGCATATTCTAAGGGATTAAAAAGAAAACAAAGAGAAAAGTAGCAGAAGTGGTAAATTTTTGAACTATTAAGCTGGTTTCTTTTCATTCAGTATAATATCAGTGGGTCTTCCCAGCGTGTACACATTATAGTCTTTCTAGCACTTACTGCTTGGTCTCCTGTGTGTCCATTCTGTATGCATCTAGAATGACATTGCTGCTGTTGACTTAAACACAGCATTCTCTGCGATCTCAGGTCACTGCCCTCAAATGAGCTGCTGCCCTCACTCCCCTGCACACCTGGGCACTGAGCACTCACCTGTGGCTGCCCTTTCTCCCCAGCTAAATCATGCAGATGATGGGATGGGCAGGGTGGCCCCTGAGGGATGGGAAGCCAACAAGAGCCCAGCATGTACTCTGCTTACATCAGTCCACCCCCTGGCTTGGCTTATATGTTACTAACTTCATATGCAGAGACTTTCTGCAGGGAATGCCTTTTTAGGGGGTGGGGTAGGAGGTAGGAAGAATAAATTATATATATAAATTCTTAAAAACCATAAATACTTGCAGATACTAAGAACTACTAAAACTTACTATTTTGAGAATAATAAGTTTAAAAGCATATTTTATAACTTTGAGGAGATTAGAAGTACTTTTTAATTTAGCCTGTTCTCTCTTTAATACCTGAGGATGCTGTCTTAACATACAAAACGATTCAGGGTCTCATCCTTGTGTATTTTGATTTGATGACAATCAGATATTGGTGTTAAATAGAACTGGATTTTTGTAACCCACTTCACCTTGGGGTTTTACTAACAGTCACTTCAGCAATATTTCTAGGGAAATATCTTCAGGTTTCCTTCACTGGTCCTTGGTGGAAAACTCTGACAAACTTATAGCTGTCTAATAAATATTCTTCACAAGGAAGAACATCCAGAGATGGTACTCAGAAAAGCCGTGACTTCTTAAATTGTCAGGTAGTTTCTAGTAGTTTCTAGGTACATAATAAAATAAAGACCTGGGTCTTGACTTTGAACAGCAAAGATAGATTGCATGCATACCACTGTCATAGTTTCCTACTAGGTGATGGGCAAGAACACCCTGTGTGAGCTTTTCCAGCAGAATTCCGGATGCCACTATAAGAAGGCTTAGTTGTTAAGGATTGCTTCTCACACTCATAAGAACAAAATCATAAAAAAGTAAAAATGATTATCTAAAGAAAGCTTATAAAGCGTTGGAGCAAAGGCATGATTTACGTACTTGTGTGTGCATATTTATGAAAATGGCTACAATTACTTTTAAACGTGATTGTTAGAATTTAGATCTTGTCGTGTCATCTGTGGCTCTTTTTCTTTCTGTAGAATCTTCAAGATGATCTAGAAAAACAGGAAAAAAACTTACAGAAATTTGGCTCTGTCACCAACCAACTGTTAAAAGAGTGCCACCCACCTGTAATAGAAACTCTTACCAATACACTCAAAGAAATCAATATGCGGTATGGAACATGCTAATTTTACACTGCTATGCATTATTTATATCACAACTTTATTATAAACAATGATACAATTAAAACTTGCTGACATGTTGAATTTGAGCTGTATATGTCTAGATATTATTAATGTTTTAATTAATAAAGGATAATAGTGAAGATAGTTAGAAAGAAATGAGAACCACTAAAATACCCAAAGATTGACCTCTTTCCTATTAGCTACCCTTGAAATATGAGTGGACCATGTTACTTTTTATTATGTTAAATAGAAATGAAACATCCCCTCATTATTTCCATATTCACATGAACCAGGATCATGAAAAATAAAATAGTAAATAACAGCGTTGGGTAAGAGGTGATCATCTGTCCATGAGTGTTGGCTATTGTTTCCAGATGGAATAACTTGCTGGAAGAGATTGCTGAGCAGCTGCACTCCAGCAAGGCTCTCCTTCAGCTTTGGCAGAGACACAAGGACTACTCCAAACAGTGCACTGCTACAGTTCAGCAGCAGGAGGACCGAACCAATGAGCTCTTGAAGGCAGCTACTAATAAGGACATTGCTGATGACGAAGTTGCTACATGGATTCAAGATTGCAATGTATGTCAGGAAGTTGGGTTAGACTTTGCAAGTTTAGCAGGACTAGTACTGATGTGTGTGGGCTTTTGGTATGTCTCAGTGTGTGAGACAGCTGCCTAAATGTTTTAAGTATCAAACAGCCTGCTAGGTTTTCAGAACACAGTTGCCCATGTGTCAGATTTAAGAGGCCCCTCCCACTGTTTCATTTTTTAAAGATGAGTTGTTTTCCCATTTTCCTAATGCAAAAGTTTAGGCTACTAGTTTTTACAAAGATGGGCAATGAATGATCAGACAGAGAATGATGTATGGCTTTTAAAAATTCACTGTTAAAGGCATTGTCCATTTAGGCCCGTTATCTCTTATGTGAGCATCAGTGCAATGATTTCTTCTAAGAATGTAATGATAGAAAGAAGTCCTTCCTGATTTACTGGCATACTCTTTTTTAATAGCTTTTTAATATTTCTCTTTTCCACTGTAGCTGCCAATAACCTACTTAAGGTTTTCAAGAGCAGATCTCATGTTTCACCCATTATCTGACTCTTATTATTTGTCTTTGTCTTTATTTTAATAAACTTGTTTCAAGGATGTGTTATTAACTTTCCCAAATCAGTTTATTAGAATTAGGCAAGGAATAAAAGCACATAAATAAAAGTTTAACATATTCTAATACCTTCACATGAATAAGGATCATTTTAAAGCTAAAGTTTAATATTTATAGTAAAGATAATTAATTGCTTTTTTTAATCCTGCCATATAGTTTATGCTTACAAAGTGTATCCTTTTTTATTTTCAATCTCCTGAGTTGATAACCTGTTCTAGAGTGTTGTGCTTCAGATTATTTCTGTGAATTTGTCTGAGATTGATGTCAAGGTCAAAAATTCCCTTTATTTTTCTCCCCTTCCCAGTAGCCACTGTAGGCATAGCAGGCTCTGCTCTTTTTGCTATGTCTGGTGGGGCACCCGCTGAACAGGTAGAAGAACAAGTCATTTGTTCTCTCTTAGTGGCAGATGGAAACCAAAAACAGGGGCTTTCCACTGACATGGAATTTTGACCATATAAGAGAGTCCCACAAAAAGTAGGGGCAAGAGAGGCCATGGAAAAGAGGGGTGATAGAGTCTACTTATAGCCCCGCTCTCCCGAGCCGTGGCTAGGCGGCTATACCCCGCTGAGTAGGAGGGGCTGCTGTAACCACTGTAACGTGATCACGTGATCACCCTTACAGGAGATACTGTTGACAAACTCGTCCCTTGTGTGTAAAATACAAAGTAGGAAAAGGTAAAATGTAGCACAGTGTTTTAGATTTGATATCAACTTACATAAAGAGGCAGAAAAAAATCTGCCAGAATGTTTGCAGTTACTGGCTCTACTTGTAGGTAACATTTTTTTCTTATTTTTTCTTGTTTGTGTATGTTTTCTGCGTTTCCCCAGTGTTCTAGCCACCTGTGAGGCTTTTGTTAACAGAATAGTACATGTATTTTTAAAATGTTAATGGACACGCGTATTTTAACAAATTGAATTCAATTCTTGATTTTTTTCTTCTGCAGATGAAGAGTTAGTGTAATTTGACAGATAGGAATTGAGCATTTCTGGATGTGTGGCCAGTGGCTGATGTTGAAAGAGTACCCTTAACGTGTTCCTTCCTGATGGGCGTATTTTCATCTTCTCTAGGACCTCCTCAAAGGCCTGGGGACTGTTAAGGATTCCCTTTTTGTTCTCCATGAGCTGGGGGAGCAACTCAAGCAACAAGTGGATGCTTCAGCAGCAGCAGCCATTCAATCTGATCAGCTCTCTTTGAATCAGCACATATGCGCCCTCGAACAGGCTCTCTGCAAACAGCAGTCTCTGTTGCAGGTACAGAGCTCATATCCAGTGTGTGTTATAAATATGGTATTATATAATATCAGGGACTAAGCACAGGAAAGAAGAATTTTTCCTCATTGAGACAATGTATCATTCAAGACCAAGGAATTAAAATAAATAAACAAACCTGGCAGTTGCAGTGGGAACAAGGGAAAGGTGGGAGTTTTGCACTGTTCTTTACAATGTAATTTTGCCCCCTGACCAATGCCTCTTTCCATGTACTGAGCAAAATACGTACAGTTAATAAACATGAAGTGGCTTTAACATTAACATTCATAGCTTATAAAGCTTTTGCAAGAAACAGAGCATATTTATGTTTGATAATGTATTTTTAAAATATTTTAATTGGTTCATTAATGTTACATAGGAATAATGCTAAGTTTTAGAAGTTACATTAATAAAGATAAGAAAATTTAAATCATGTAGCCTTGTTTCTATAGGAGTGGCATCTTGTGTATAGCAATTTGACACAAGAATATGAAAAATAATTTCATTAGCCAATTGCCCTTTCACTAGATTTCTAAAATCACTTTTCTTTGTGAAAAAAAGGCTGGGGTTCTTGACTATGAAACCTTTACCAAGAGTTTAGAAGTTTTGGAGGCCTGGATAGTAGAAGCTGAAGAAATACTCCAAGGGCAGGACCCTAGCCATTCATCTGACCTCTCCACCATCCAAGAGCGGATGGAAGAACTCAAGGTAAGTGTGTTCATCTGGTAGACCCAGATTGTCTTCTATCTTCTGTCCTCAGAATCTTAAGGACAACTCAGAACTCCTTAAGGAAAACATAGATCTACTTTCCGTTCTGAACTCTCAAGGAAATTCCTGTTAGCGCTGTCTTCCTGCTCTCCTGAGGAGTGAACTGGGGCAATGACCAGGAGCTGATTTTGTTGCCCCTGATGTGAGCCCAGCCAGGAGCAGTCATAGGATTCCACCTCACTCCTCCTCCTCCCTACTGCTAGTCCCTCCCCGTGCCCTGCCGATCACCTCCTTCAAAGCTGCTGAGCCTCCCATCTCCTTCTCTGCCATCATCCACTCCTAGTTCAGGCTTCCTCGTCTCTCTGCAGCAGCCTCCACGGACCTCCTTGCAGCCTCCCCCTCGCCCCCACAACCCACAGCTGCCAGAATGACCTTTTTCTTCCAGAGGGTTTTACTTAATTATGAGCTATTTTAAACATTCAGTAAAGTTAAAAAATAATACAGCAGACATACAAATTTTATCATGCTATTCCTCTGCTTAAACCCCTCTGTGGGTTCCCACTGCCGTCAGGATAAAGATCATTGTGGATCATCAGGCGCCACACAGCCTGGCTTCCACCTTCCTGAGTGTCTTCTTCACCACCGTCCGTCTCATCTCCCAGCCACTCACAAGCCACAGCACTTCCCTGTGTCTGTGTGCATGATGTTCCCCTTTCTGGAATTCTTTCCTTGTCCCCACCAACTCCCTCCCGCCAAAAGGAATAAATTCCTGGTCATTTTATTCAATGTTACTGTCTTAGGAAACCTCCATTTCTGTGCATGGTCAGGCTCCTCAGTGTCACACTTTCACAGCATGCTAATGTTTCAGCAGACCGTTTAATTTGTGATTAGGTGACTATTGTTTTCTCTGCTATTGGAATAGTATCTACTTTCTGTAAGCACCATGAGAAGGGCTGTCATTTCAGTTTTGTTCACGGCTGATGTCTACCCATCTATGTTATGCTATTGGCTTCCACAATCAGAAATATTTATTCTTTTTTTAGGATAATGAGCCTTTTGCAGAGCATGCAAAGAGAAAACACACACAGCCAAAGGTGCCCTGCCATTTTCTCCTTCCCCTAACCAGTTCCCTAGATGGAGTTGCAAAGGTTCACGGGAAAACCACAACAGACAGCTTTGTCCTGTGTTTGAAGGGAGAAAAGTGATCTGAAAGCATAGACCTCTTTCTCAGTTGAGTTGCACCAACTTTGGGGTTGGGGTCAAGGACTTAAAGCTTTTAAGGTAGTGTGTGGTGATTTCAAATCTCAAGTGAGATTGGATTTCATCAAGCAAGGACTGCGAAACTCTTGTTTACCTTGCTATTCCACACACTTGCTCGGTGGCTTTGAGCAATTTACTTAAAGTTCCTGTGCTCCTTTTTCTTCATTGTAAAGTGAGAATAGTAGCAGTACTTACCTGATGGGACTGTTTTGAGAATAAAATGAGTTATTACCTGTAAAGCCTTATAATATGCTTGGTTCATAATAAGTACTCAATAAATGTTAACTATGCCATTATAACTATCATTATTAAGTAACAAAGGACCAGATTAGCATGGATAAATAAAATATAAAGGCCAAGAAACAAGCCTTTTCAGTTGTCAGCATAATTTCATCCTTTAACAGTTCTATCAAGAATTACTTATGAGTAAATAAATCAAGTAAAAACATGAACGACTAAATGTTCTATAAAGGAGAGTGAGTAGCTATAGCAACAATAGCGCAGCAGCAGTTGGAACTGATTAGGAGATGCCGCTCTCTTTGAAGCCCTGGAGAATGTGAGTAAGTGGCCTAGAAGTGCATAGGAGACCAAAGACTAGCTTCTTCCTGCAATCAGAAGTTCACCAAGCATTTTGAAAGAGCTCTGCCTTTTCTGACCATAGTGATGAACCTGTTTTTAAATCTTGCTTTCAGGGACAGATGTTAAAATTCAGCAGCATGGCTCCAGACTTAGACCGTCTCAATGAGCTTGGATATAGGTTACCCCTAAATGATAAGGAAATCAAAAGGATGCAGAGTCTGAACCGGCACTGGTCTCTGATATCCTCGCAGACTACAGAAAGATTCAGGTAGAGTAACCCAGAGATGTTTTGGCAGCTTTTATGTATCAGTAGAAATAAGTTCATGATGTGTGTATATTTATAAATTCTAGGTCTTTCCAGCTAAAAGTGGGAGAAACTCAAATTGTCAATTAGGTTTCCATATTTGATGTACTGTTGCTTTATTGATGTAACAAACTCTTTTACATAAGAATACATTAAAGATACATAAGTTTATCATTTTTAAAACTTACTATGACAATTTCTTTTTCCTTCAGTTATTCTCTTGTAAATTTTTTTTTTAATTTTAGTGCCTAACATGTAAGCTTTGTGGTGGTCACATTAGAATTGGAGGCAGAGAACATGTAATCTAATGTCATATGCTATATTTGATCTAGTTTTGTACACTAAAGATATAATACATAGTGACAACATAACCATTATCTTTTTCCTTTGTTGTGTCAGTAAATTGCAGTCATTTTTACTACAACATCAGACTTTCCTGGAAAAATGTGAAACATGGATGGAATTCCTGGTTCAAACAGAACAAAAATTAGCAGTAGAGATTTCAGGCAATTATCAGCATCTTTTGGAACAGCAGAGAGCACATGAGGTAAGTTATGCCCATAGGTTTTGGGGTAATAAAATTGTTTAAAATCTTTGAAAGATGACGCAAGATGCCGCATGGAGGAATTAAAGTGCTCTGTCTTGTGCCATGTCTGCTCAAATGCATGCATTATTTCTGCCTTCTTTCTTAAGTTGGAGGTTTTGATATCTTAATTACAAAGTATGGTCCAGGTCTTTGCTCCATATTGGGTTATAAGCATGTGGCAGACTTCAATACCCTGCAGTGTATAGTGCCAGAATCATGGGGAAAATCTACTAATAGGGTCGTGGGGAGGGGAATATATTAGGAAATCAAGCCACCAAGTATCTCCAAGTGTAACGTTTTGATTAAATTGCATTAAATTATTTCTGAAGAAATACTGAAAGACAACTAGACACAAAAAGCAAATTAACTAATTTTCTATTAGTCTCTATTTTACTACTTGTTGGTGTAACTAAGTTGCTCTGTATATTTGTGAAACATACACAAATGGGGAGAGAGAGAGAGCATTTACCTAAAATCAAAGAAAAGCTTAATGCAGAACTTAAAAGAAAATGAAATTAATGTTGAAGCATTTTGTTTGAATTTTAAAAATAGAGATTTTAAACGTGTAAGGTCTTTTAAGTCCAGTTTTATTAAGTTAACTGATAATGAAATCAAAGACAATCCAAACTACAATATCACTTCATACCCACTAGGATGGCTACAATGAACAACGTAACAAGTGTTGAGGGTATAGAGAAATTGGAATCCTCATACACTGCTGGTGAAACTGCTTTGGAAAATAGTTGGGCAGTTACTCAAAATGTTAAACATAGTTATCATATTACCCATTAGTTCCACTCCTAGGTATATACCCAAGAGAAATAAAAATATGTGTCTACATGAAAGCTTGACAAGAATATTGTTTGTAGTGGCATTATTCATAATAGCCAAAAAGTGGAAACAACCCAAATAGCAATCAATTGATAGATGAATAAATAAAAGGTAGTAGATCTAAACAATGGACTGCTATTCAGCAATCAAAAGGAGGAGGGTACTGATTCACAGTGCAACATGGATCAACCTTGAAAACATTATGCTGAGAGGAAAGAAGCCAGTCACAAAAGACAGTACATTGCATTGATTCCGTTTACATGAAATGTCGAAAATAGGCAAATCCATAGAGAAAGAAAATAGATTAGTGGTCACCTAGAGCTGGGGGATTGGGAGGAAATGGAGTGAATGCTGTTGAGCATGGAGTATTTGAGGGGATAACGGTCTATGTGGTGTGGTGTTGGATAATGACTGTGGTGATGGTTGCACAGGTCTATACATATAATTAAAGTCATTTAATTATACACTTTAAAAGGTGAGTTGTATGGTATGTGAATTATATCTCAATAAGGCTGTAAAAAACCAATGGAAATAATTTGAAAGACTTCCTGTTGAGTGTTTTAGTAGTGCAATAATTTCGTTAACCGAATTAAATTGAAAAACAGTGAATTCAAAAATGAAGTGTGCTTTATTTCAATTCTTAAACTTTTTAAAAAGTCTTAAGCTACTCTCTTTCTGAATATAGGCCATTTTCTACATACAAAATAAACCAGAATACAGATTTGTGCTAACTAGCTTTAATACTGATTTTGAAAGAAAGAGTGAAAAAGTAATTATACATTTAGTCAGGTTTGGTAAGCAAAAACTAAACTTTATGTGTACCTTAATTGATTGTTTAAAAATACATTATTTCTACCCTGCAGGATTTCATATATATCCTGATTGAACTGAAGATATTTTTCATAGCCTTGATAAAACTACCATTTTTGGAAAATTATTACAGACCTGTTCATTAAAATTTGGAACTCTGAAATATGTTCTTTTTCTTTCTTTTTTTTTTTAATGATAGTTGTTTCAAGCAGAGATGTTCAGCCGTCAGCAGATTTTGCACTCAATCATTATTGATGGGCAGCATCTTCTAGAACAAGGTCAAGTTGATGACAGGTAGGATCTTTGATATGATATTATAAAGAAAGGTTCCAGTAAATTAGTCATTTTCTTTTTAATGAGCAGATTAGAGGGCACATATCCAATCTTCCTAAGGCAATTGTACAGCAGCAGAGCCTCAGTAATTGGAGGAAAAGCTTGTCTGAATCTCTGAAATGACTGAGCATTGAATCTTTTTTAAGAACTGCTATTATATTATATGAAGGACATAGAGTAATTGGAAATCACCTGGCCAACCTTCTCTAGTTGTCTGTAGGAGACTGGAATTAATAAAGAGATCAGAATGAATCATATTGATGGTGTATCAGTGGTTTATAAACAGATGCTTCTAATATCCTCAGACAATTATAGAAATTTTATTCCTCAAAGAAAACACAGAGATCTCTAAACCATCTCTCTTACTTATAGATGAAAACTTAAGGCCCAGAAATGAGAACTAATTTTACCAAGGTCATGTAACTAAGTAACAGCCAAATCAAGCCTAGACCACATGTCTAGTTTCTAGTCAGAACCAGCCAGCCTTTCCATACCATGATAATTCCTACGGATTTGAACATGGTTTGCTACCACAAGTCTATTTACACTCAACCTGAAATTGTGCTTCCTCTTCATTTACTTAGCAGACTATCTCTTCATTAAAAATACAGAAGTAAAATCTAGCTCCTCTTTAGATTTATGGTATGTGAATTGATGATTTGCACTATATTTACATTTCCTAGGAATAATTTGTATTCTATTCCATCTACTTTCTGTGGTCACATTTGAAGTATAAATATCATTTCTTTTTTTTAATGTGCATCTTTCCCATATTTGGGCCCGTAGTTGTGGTTATGATTATTATTTTTAAAAATAGAAAATATCTTTGCTTTTATTAAGAAGTTTTTTTACTGTTTTGGAAACCATTCCAATTTTAAGTGAATATTTCTTTGGAAATACATGAAAGATTTTCATGGTTAAACTTGGAACGACAAAATGTGATACCATATTTATTCCACTCCAAGTAAGCCAAACTTATATGTGAGATTTATGGAGAATTTAAACCTTCAAAATAAAACCAATTCAAATGTAGTTAAATTACCTTTTGCCTTATCTGCTTTTAGCCAACTCTATAACAATATTATAAAAGTTGGAGTCATTAAATAAGATAAAACTTGAAATTCAGACACAAGCCAACATCTATTAAATTTTAGATGTTAAGGAAAAACACCAAACAGATGAAAATGAGAGGGTTGGCCCCCAGGATAATTGTGGAAGTTAGAAGTGAAAAAAAAAAAATCCAGATTAGAGCATGTTGGTGATTGGAAGGTCCCAGATTACAAAAGTGTTATGTTTTAAAGGTTCATTTACAAGTTTTGTTTTTTAGAGTTCAAGTTGAGCAGTGGGAACAGTATCATGTTTTCAGTAGTTCCTAATGCTGGCAGGTAGCTCAGGACAGCTCAGGTCTACAAAGTGAGGGGGACAGCTCCCCAAATCCTGGATGGTTACCTAATAGGGAAGCAATATGTAGGCACTTTTCACGTTCCAGGACATTCTCAAGCCTGGGGTTATATGTTTTCAGAGATGATAGATGAACTTGTAACTTTTAGGGAAGTCTCATAACCCTAAGTCATACTGCAGTTAGATTATAAATATCAGAATTCCCTTTTAAAATCTGAAGCAGTAATAACACATTTGGCTACAAAAATCAAAGTCATAGTGGCCCTAGATAATAGGGGCTATCAAGAATACAGGAGTCCCGAATAATAAGTCCAAGTCATATTTGAAGTGACTCTCAAGAGAGAATCGTTTTATCTAGGGAAGAAAAGCAAAAAACTAATAAAAGAGAAAAAAACAAGTACTGTTACACTTTAGCAGTCAAATGTGTAAATAGCATTGTAATATACAAAGAATCTCATTCCATTTGATACTGCACAAACCAGTTGTAGAGCCCCAAGTTGAATGTTAAAGAAAACTGAATGAAGAACTACCAACCTTTTTCAAAGGTAGGAAGAATGAACTAAAAGATCTTAGATAATTTAGAAATTGAGAAAGTTTAAGTAAAATTTACTTTCTCTAAGTAAATGGACAACTTTATATAGACAGTGATGACTAGATTGTTTTCACTTTTTAAGAATAAAGCAATGTGGGCTTAAAATGTAGAAGGGACAATGTAGGTTAATCAGGATAATTTGTTTAAGATTAGGGCTGTTTATTTTGATGGGAGTACTGACGGTTTGTGAAGTACAGTTCAAAAAAGACATTTAAAAATAACAAGTTTATTTAAGTGGTTTATGATAGCTATTGCTGAGTTCATCCAAAGTGGTTTATAATTCTAGCAGAAGACAGAGGTTGTAAATAAGCTTTGGTCCTCGTTTTCTCCTGCTGTAGCCCACACGAGATGCTGTCGCCTGTGGCAGACCCTGCCGTTGCATCTGTGGCCCTTTGCTCCCTCCCCTCCCATGCACTCAGGCAGAAAATAAGTGACAATGGTCTTACAGAAATTCCTTCAGCCTGTGCTGAGACATAAAAACACTCGCTGCTTGTAAACACCAATAGTTTAACTGTTAATAATTCTTCAAATTACTAACAACTGACCTGATAACAGATCATGGCATCATATTTGAAAATCTCTGCACGAGATCACTTCTCTGAGCTCACATTCATTGGATGATTGTGTAACTACATCCAGGATAACAGTGTTTTTCCCCTGTGTAACCGTTTTGCCAGGGATGAATTCAACCTGAAGTTGACACTTCTCAGTAATCAGTGGCAGGGAGTGATTCGCAGGGCCCAGCAGAGGAGGGGCATCATTGACAGCCAGATTCGCCAGTGGCAGCGCTATAGGGAGATGGCAGAAAAGCTTCGGAAATGGTTGGTTGAAGTGTCCTATCTACCCACGAGTGGTCTCGGAAGCGTCCCAATACCACTGCAACAAGCAAGGAACCTCTTTGATGAAGTGCAGGTAAAGTGCAAGACATGCTGTTTGTAAACCTCTTCTACATTTCCACTGCACACTTTACCCCAGCCTCAATTCTTCAGAAGGATTCTGGAGTGACACTGGAATGAGGACAAGCATTATTCTCAGATGTCAACAGAAATATATAAAATGATTGCATTACAAAGTCCCTTTTTAATGATGATGGTATGGAAAGTCCCAGCTTTCTCAAAGGCTCCATCCACTTCACAGGCCTCTCAGCAGCTCACTGAATCCCAGCATGGATGGAAAGGGAGGAAAAGTTTGCATTGATTATATACATTTTACTCACGAGCAATTTAATCATGTAACAACTATTCTAGTAAAGATAAAAGGCTCAGTCCTGTTTGAGCTCTTAACCCCTTGCTTTCACCAGCCTGGGAATGGGGGACTCCAGCCTCTGAGATGGGTACCTCATCACGCTCTGCTCGGCCCTCCAGTGTAGATCATGGGCCCCTCTTCCTTTGATGGTCACGTCCTCTGCTTCCTCCTCCCCCCTCACTCCTCTGGGAGAGGCTTCAACTACCCCTCACCAGCAGAGAAGGGCCAAATTAACATCTGGTCAAATTCATCTCCTGAACTTTACATTCATGTATTCAGCTGCCTTTTAGATTTACATCTGTGTGTATCACCGATGCAGTGTGTGTCTGCATAAGTCAGTGGAGCCTGTGATCTCTGGACCATCCCTTCTGGATTAGTCCTTTCCCATGTCCCCAGTCTGAGGGAATATTAGCACCAGCTGGCTGCTCTATCAGTCAGGGGTGCTAGAGTCATTCTAGAGCTTTGCTCTACTCTTTCTCACCTTCCCCATATCTAAAATGCCTCAGGTTTCCAGCCCTACTGCTACTACCTTAGATTAGGTGCTAATGATTTCTTGCCTAGATAGATAGGAGCTTCCTAACCTTAGTATGTCTAATATATGCCCTTCTTCCATTCTGCTTTTCCACTTTCTTCCCTATTGCTGAGTGCTTTAATCCATACACTTTACTTCCCTGCTTAACATTCTTATGTGAACCTGGGCCACTTTTACTATAAAAACCAAATTCCTATGGAAGGCGTGGTCTTGCCTCATCTTGTACCACTCTTTTATGTGCATTCTATTTTCCAGCTCCTAAAAACTGTGTCCAGTATCCTGAATTCACTATATTTAACTTGTATAGTGAATTTGCCCATCCTCATTTTTCTGTGTGGTGGAAGGCATCATCTCCCTGACTCCTGGCCCTCATCACACCAGGTCCTTCTTATTAATCTGGTTTTGTTCACATGCTTTTCAAAATTCATGAAGCCTTTACCACTTTGGAGAATCCTCTCTGTACGTCCCATGTAGATTAGATATTTGAGCACTGGTCTTGAATTTAGGTAGTTTGTATCCAGTAAGCATCACAAATGCTTTCTGCAGGGGAATAAAAAGATGTCATAAATCTTGAAAAAAAGTAACAGTGTTTCCTGTGCATCAGTCTTATAGAACAATTTGCATATTGCATTGTGACTCTATTTAACTTGGGGACAGAAACTAAGCCTCTCCCTGTTGAATGATCACTCATCTATACATTGCTTCATTCATGCACAAAGTAATAGTTCAGTAAATGCTGGATGGATAAAAGAGGGCATGTTATGTATGCAAAAATTTAGTTATTTATTCAGTTTATTTTGTAGATTCCACATATAAGTGAAATCATATGGCATTTCTTTTTCTGTCTGACTTACTTCACTTAGCATAATAGTCTATAGATACATCCATGTTGTTCCAAATGGTAAGATTTCATCCTGAGTAAATTCCATTGTATATTTGTACCACATCTTTTAGATCCAGTCATCTATCAGTAGACATTTAAGTTGCTTCCATATTTTAACGATTATAAATAATGCTGTGGAAAACATGAGAGTATATATATCAAGTTATATCAAGTTAGTGATTCTGTTTCTTCAGGTAAATTCCCAGAAGTAGAATTGTTGGATAGTATGGTATTTCTATCTTTAGTTTTTTTGAGAAACCTCAGTACTGCTTTCCATAATGGCTGTACCAGTTTAAAATGCCACAGCAGTATGCGAGGGTTCCCTTTTCTCCACATCCTTGCCAACACTTGTTATTTCTTGTCTTGTTGATATTAACCACTCTTGACAGGTACGAGATGGTATCTCATTATGGTTTTGATTTGCATTTCCCTGATGATTAGTGATGTTGAGCATCTTTTCATATGTCTGTTGGACATCAGTATGTCTTCTTTGTAAAAATGTCTATTCAGGTTCTCTGCCCATTTTTCAATTGGATTATTTTGGTTGTTTTGTTTTTGGTTTTGTTTTGGTGTTGAGTTGTAGGAGTTCTTCATATATTTTGGATATTAGCCCCTATTGGATATATCATTTTCAAATATATTCTACACGGTAGGCTGCCTTTTCATATCTTTTTTTCTTTGATGATTTCCTTTGCTGTGCAGATGGTTTTTAGTATAATGTAGTCCCATTTGATTATTTTTGCTTTTGTTTCCCTTGCCTGGGAAGATATATCCAGAAAGAAACAGTTAATGCTGGTGTTTAAGAATGTAATGCCTTTGTTTTCTTCTAGGAGTTTTATTGTGTCAGGTCTTATATTTAGGTCTTTAATTCATTTCAGGTCTATTTTTGTGTTTGGTGTAAGCCAGTGATCCAGTTTCATTCTTTTGTATGTAGCTGTCCAGTTTCTCCAACACCATTTATTGAAAAGATTGTCTTTTCTCCATTGTATATTCCTGCCTCCTTTGTCATGTATTAGTCGACCATATAGGCATTTGGAAAAAGCGTTTATTTCTGGTCCCTCTGTTGTTCTGTTCCATTGATCTATGTATCTGTTCTTATGCTAGTACCATACTGTTTTGATTACTGTAGTTTTTGTGGAATAGTTTGAAATCAGGGAGTGTGGTATTCCCAGTTTATCTTTCATAAGACTGCTTTGGATATTCAGGGTCTTTCGTAGTTCCATACAAATTTTAAAATTATTTGCCTTAGTGCTGTGAAAAATGCCATTGATATTTTGATAGGGATTGTATTGAATCTGTAGATTGCTTTGGGCAAAATGGCCAATTTTAACAATAATAATTCTTCCTATCCATGAGCATGGAATATCTTTCCATTTTTTGTGTGTCTTTTTCAGTTTCTTTCATCAATGTCTTGTAGTTTTCAGAGTACAGGTCTTTTACTTCTTTGGTTAGACTTATTCCTAGGCATTTTATCCTTTTTGATACAATTATAAATGAGATTGATTTCTTAATTTCTCTTTCTGTTAGTTTGCCATTTGTATACAGGAATGCAATAGATTTCTATATATTGATTTTGTATCCTGTGATTTTACTGAAATCATGTATCCTAATAGTTTTTTAGTGGAGTCTTTAAGGTTTTCTGTACATAGTATCATGTCAACTGCAGCTAATGACAATTTTACTCTTTCCTTACCAGTTTGGATGATTTTTATTTCTTTTTCTTGTCTGATTGCTATGGCTAGGCTTCCAGTACTATGTTGAATATAAATGGTGAAATTCGACATCCTTGTCTTATTTGTAACTCTAGAGGAAAAACTTTCAGGTTTTGCCATTGAGTATGATGTTAGCTGTGAGTCTGTCATATACGGCTTTTATTATATTGAGATATGTTCCCTCTACACCCACTTTGTTGAGTTTTTTATCGTGAATCAATGCTAAATTTTGTCAAATGCTTTTTTAGCATCTGTTGAGATGATCATATGGTTTTTATCTTTCCTTTTGTTAATGTGGTATATCATTTTGACTGATTTGCAGATATTGAACCATCCGCAATGGTTATTTAAAAACACTTATAATAGGGAAACATTGAAAAAAAGGATTGAGAAAGTAAAAAGCTGTGGTTCCTTTTAGTTCAAAGAAAAAGTGTTCCTGCGACAGCAAGGCAGCTACATCCTAACCATGGAGGCTGGCAAGCAGCTCCTGCTCTCTGCTGACAATGGGGCCGAGGCTGCCTTGCAAGCTGAGCTCACTGAAATCCAAGAGAAATGGAAATCAGCCAGTATATGTCTGGAAGAACAGAAGAAAAAACTGGCCTTCTTGTTGAAAGTAAGTTCAACTCTTTCCTCCTGTATTCGTAATGCAATTTAAGAAGCCCTTTTAATAGTTGAGCTGTTCCCACTGTTATCTTGCAAATCAAGTAATAGAAAGTCATTGTCATCCCTGCCATATTTTGACCCCCTATGTCTTTTTTAAGACTTTGTCCTGCCTCACATAAACTGGAAAATTTCTGTTTTCAGCAGTTTGTCTTCCAGGAAAATTCCCCAACAAAGTAATTTTAAGTCTAATAAGACCGTCCAAGTGATGAGTTCTGATTAATGGTCAGTGCTGAGCCTGGAGCCATGTTATGACTTTATAAATTCAGACAAGAATTTGAAGAGTAGACTCCACTCCCTAATCTAAGGCTCTAAAGTGGTTTTCAAGATTGGTATCTCTTATTTTATAGCAGGGTAAAACCTATCCAAGAAGATACTCTTGATTTGATCTTAGCTTATTCAAACACGTTATAAGATAAAATCTCTGGGAAGTATGTTAGGCCTTTGGTCGGATAAAGATAGCCTACTGATCACACAGCAAGTTTAGAGAAATGTAGATTTATCCAGACCTCCCACAATACACTTTTTTCTCCCCCACTTTCCAATTTTGTGTATAATACATAACTAAATCAACAGTTGAAAAAGGACATGGGCTGTAACTTATATAAACCCAAGTTAAAACCATAATAAACCAAGTAACCTGGTTAACTCAACCTATTTAAACCTTAGTTTCCTCATCTGTTGAGAAGATATGATTATACCTCCTTTACATGGCATTACGAGGATTTAATGAAATAACGAAAGTAAATTATGTGGCAAGTACCCAGCATATACTGAACACTCAATAAATGACAGTAATTATCATTGTTGATGTTATTATCATTTTTAAAAAGTGAACACAGCTAAATACTAGTTTTGTATATGTTGATAATCACCAACACTTGAATGAGATTGTCTATTAAATTTGGATTGTCACTTTTTTGGATCAGAGGTGATGACTAAAGTTAATAGAATATTTTTTGCTTTTTTTAATGCTTAATATGTGCACACCCATTGGGTTTAGTCTATTGAATCTTATTTCATAATACATTACCTTAGCAAACAGTCAAAAATACCACTGGACATCTGTTGAAGAGCTATTATTTATACACAGCACAATTCATCAGTAATGCAATATGCCTAATTCTTTTTTTTTCTTCTCGCTTTCGGGAAAGGATTAAAAACAGTGAAACTCATTCTGTAGAGAACATGTTAATCATATATATTTTTTTATTTGTGATGTGATTTTTGGACACATTCCTATGACAGTAAGGCGAGATGGCTGAGTCACTGCGTCTGCTTCTCTTGTCAGGCTATTTGTTGATATATATAAAACATCCTCTCTGATAGATGTTTGCAGACCATGACATTTGGTTATTTCCTAGTAATTCATGTAGAATCTAAGCCGTTTTGGAAAGGGGAATCCCTATTCTTTCCCTCTTAAAGTTTATTTTATTTTGAGTCATACACTGCGCCCTATTTGCCTAAGAAGGTCTTTGTGAAGATAAATTTCTAATGTTGATACAGCCTCATTTTAGTGTGTGTCTTTTCACTGCAGCTATAATGTTTTTCTATTTTTAGCTCTTAGTTTAATGCTCTGAGTAAACATGCCAAAATATAGTCATTGTAGTTCTATACCCTGCATGTTCACCAGCTTTAGTGTCATATCCTAATTCTGTGATAAAAAATAAGAGGCGGGTCTTTTCTCTTTTAGATTGGTGAACCTTTAGTGGCTGCATGTTGATAGGTTTCAGAGTGTGTGATGGTTTGACAGAATGCTGTTCTATTTAGTAGAAGAGGCTGTTTATCTCCCCTCACCATGCTTAGCATTGATGAACTAAGTGTAGGCTGGGAGCATGGACATATTTTAACAAAGGGGAATTGGAACCAATCTGTCCAAGACAGGCAATTGTTTTGTTTTTTGTTCTTTTTGTTTTTGTTTTTTGTCCTTTTGTTTTCTGGTAAGTGGGAAGAGGGAATGCCCTCTAGGAAGTTCCTTGAAGGAAAGAGAAGTTGGGCCAAAGTCTCAGTTCATATAGAAACCAAAAGACATTTTGAGTTGGGAGGCACTTTAGTCAACACTTCTTAACGAAGACAGTTGTGCTGATAGCACCTACGGGTCATGATGCTAAAAGTAGGTCATCAGGAGAGAAGATAGAAAGAGTCCAGACAAGAAAAGCCCCATCATGATGAAAGAGATAATGTGAAGGAAAATGCAATATGATTTGCCACCATGCTAACTACTGAAAGCAATTCTAGTTTTCTTTCTTTGGAGCTCAGTAATTTAAGTTGTGGAAAGTGACCACTGGAGAGAGTTACTGGGGAGGGGAGAGGCTAGGAATGGGGATTGTAAGGCAAAATTAAAGAGATTTGTTTAGTTGATGTTAATTTGCCTTGGTACTGAGATACCAGATATGAGTTAATTTGTAGACTGAATGCTGTAAAGAATCAAATCTCCATGATGGTTCGTTTAATGTTTCTCTTTTTTTTTCAATTACAAAAGAAATACATGGACCTGATAAAAAAAATTCAGATGATCATTGAAGTATGTAGAGTAAAAAGTGAAATTTCCCCCACATAACTGCCCAAACCCTATTATTTCCCTAGAAGTAACCATTGTTACCAGTTCAGTGTGTAACCTTCCAAAACATAACCCCATAATACATATATATCTATTTCTTGTAGGTATCTACCACATCTGTACTACTGCTCTCTACCACTTACCTGCTATAATTTCAAGATCATTCTCAGGTCTTGGCCACTAGATACATATTTGTTTAAATTTTGTATTATCTCACTTTCCCCATTTATTGATTGGTTTGGGTTTCTCTCTCTTATAGTTTGGGTTTCTATGTCTTATAGTTAAACCTTTGTTACACATGTTTCAATACTATTAAGATAAAGCCAGTTAAATGTCATGCCTTTTGTAGTTGTGTTTCTGTTTCTGTAATAATTCAAATGTGTGTGCCTCACGCTGTTCATATATTGATTGAATCAGTCAGGGTTATATTATTTTTACACTTCAACTCCTCTTCCTCAAAAGTTTTTCATCTCAGAGAGATTCCATATCCTCTTTTTTATTTCTCCCTTACAGCACATTTGAGAAAGGACACGGGAGGAATTACAGATGGGGTTAGGGAAGAAGAGGTGCTGTGAGTCTACTCTCACCTCGGCAGATAGATTCAGACTCTGATAACATAGTTGAGTACCTATAATATTCTGGGCATTGTACTGGGTGCCTCGTACTTGACACCCCTTGCTTCCTTTCACCCTCCAACAAGCGTAGGAAGCTGGTATTATTTGCATTTTCATAGGGAAAAGTAAGACATAGCATGTTACCTGCTTAAAGTCATGTATATAATAAGAGTTCAGAACTCAACCTTCTGATGCCACCTGCTGCAACACTGAGTGGACACATCTTCACATTATTCATCAGTGTAACTTTAATTCTTTCTCTGGGAATTAAAAGTATTTTCCTTTTTTTTTTTTTCAATTGCCTACTCCCATGGGCAAAAAAATCCATGAACTTTCTTTGTCCTCCCATTGCAGGACTGGGAAAAATGTGAGAACGGAATAGCTGATTCTCTGGAGAAACTACGAACTTTCAAAAAGAAGCTTTCCCAACCTCTCCCTGATCACCACGAAGAGCTCCATGCGGAGCAAATGCATTGCAAGGTAATTACTGGATTGAGCCTTTAACTGTCACCTACCTGTGTGCTTCTGCTTGTAATAATGTCTTTGAAAGCAAGCCAGTCAAACTCTGACAGCAGTCTACATGTAGATGCAAGTTCCTGGTATATTTCCTTAGGAAAAATAACTCTGGTGAAACTTGGCTGTTGAGGTATTGCAGTTGATGAAATTATAGACCAGTTTATAAATTACTTTAAGTAAATGAACACGTAACTCATGACATTAAAAGATATTTAAAAGCTGAGTCAAAAACAATAAAAGGAATCTTTTTAAAGTGTCTACACTGGAGAATCATTCTAGCAGAAGAATCTAATTGACAGAAGGCTCAGCAGCCCGGAAGTTCTGTAGACACTGTCCCTTGGAGGAGCACACCCTGCCTTCCAGACTCTTCTGTAAGGAAAATATAGGAACTGCAAATATCTGATCTCAGTTACTGCATGGAGACACACAATCCTTCAGTTACACCCTCACTCTTTAATTATTTAAAAATTATGATCAGTACCTCAAATCATACTTGGAAGCAAATTAGTAGCTAATACAGATCACTCCTCATATCATGAGCTTTCTGAGACCAACATGATTTGGTGGCTGTAGGACTTTTTTTCATTCATTCCGATATAGCCACGTGGAGTGCTGAGTGATATACAGATCAAAACTACCTTTAAAACATCTTTTTGAAAAACATTATACATGTCCTCAAATTATAAGAAATTATACATGTCCATGTCATTTGCAAATCACTACACTACAATAATACTGTTTAAAATTTCATGCATGCTAAGGTGAATTATATTTTAATTAGAAGTTCTCAGCTTCACTTTGACTAAGAAGTTGCGAGCATTTTAAGAAAGATTAATTTCAGAGAAGTCTAGAAATCATGAAAACTGTGGCTATAAAAATTATTCCTTGGTATTAAAATTCAAGGATAGTCTTTGAAACTTGAAAGGCAAACTTAGGAAAAAATCAAAGATGGTATACCATCATGGATAGTAACTGAGTGAAATATCTTGACATATAAATCAGAAGCATGCAAAGATTAGAAAGTTTGTTTTAAATCCACAGTTATAAATTTATAACAAAGGAGTAAAGAAAACCTCAATAATGATAAACAGGCATTTATTGGGCTCCGCCTGTGTGCCACTGACCATACCTACCAGTGTTAGCTCAGTCATCATGAGCACAAGCTCATGAGGACAATCTGTTATTTCCTTTTCATAGATGTGGAAACAGAGGTTTCTAGAAGTTTAATAACTTTTCAGAGTTAACAAAAATCAGGGTTGCCTAGATCCAGAAGTTATATTTTTACCACATGGATTCATCTAAGGGAGCCCATGAGCCTGAAACAATTGGTTTCTGGTGATGGTGTTTGTTTCTTTTTTGATCCATATACCAAATCTGTTGTTAAGTCGGGAGCTGGAGATTGGTATAAAATGAGGAAAAGCTTTACATTGATCTGACAATTTAATACGTCTATGGATATGCACAGAACTGCATATTTAATGCACCTGGAGAGATTGGTCTTTTAGCCAAACTCCATTACCATGGGACTTCATCTCCCAAAACGTATGACAGTTACAAACACACCCTGCTATTAAGTTTGGAGAGTAAAAGGATGCATTTTGGTCCAGCTTCCTGCTCCTCTTCTACAAACCACCCTTAGCAGCATAACAAAGCAATTACCTGGAAAATTCAGACTTCAGCCTTGTTTGCTTAAATTGCCTAGGAAGTTGGCCTTGAACAGTACTGTTCATTGCTCTTGCCTTTGGAAACTTTGCTCCTGTGTGAAGAGACAAAGAGAGAGGGGACAAAGCCATACTCTGATTCATGTACACAATTAGCTAGAATCTAGAACCAGCAACAGCTGACAAAGAGTAAGAGTTAAACAAATTACAAAACCAGTCATCTGCTTAAAACATTACAAAAATTAACATCAACACATTCGAATATTGCTATATGGATTTTTTTCTTAAGTCATCCCCAAAAAGGACAGAGTACACATTGTTCTTTCAGTACTTTTAAGAAATCTCTGCTTCTGCAGAAAATGTATCTAGTCCATTATTTTAAATTGAACAATAATAGAAACAGATCTTTTCAGCTATTACATTATAAGTCTGTATCACAGAAAGTAGCCACTCATAGTGTTTGAAGATAAAAGTTAAAACTAGGTGTCTGGTTTTTAACAAACATGATCAGTAACTCGGGACAAAAAGAAAGGCTGGGTTAGCAGGTTATGAAGTCAATTTAAAGTGAAGAAGATCAATGCAGTCATGAAAGTTCAATTTAGAAAAGACGGTCAAAAATCACCAATGAAATGCTAAATAGATAGTGGCAAGTTTCTGTAAGCAACCTAGCATTTTATCAGAAGACCTCAGCAAATTATTGGATTTTGTAAGAAGCAGATAAAGTAGATAACAAGTTAGATGATCAAATACAATGGGATGGAAAGCTGATTGTATCAAGAAGGGATTCCAAACACATTTCAGAAATTGTTGATGATAGATGTCCATGGGTGTTCACTTTTTTGTTTTTAATCTAGGAATTGGAAAACGCCATTGGCAGCTGGACAGATGATTTGGCGCAGCTGACACTGCTGAAGGACAGTCTGTGTGCATACATCAGTGCCGATGATATCTCCATCCTGAACGAGCGCATAGAACTTCTGCAAAGACAGTGGGAAGAGCTGTGCCGCCAGGTAAGACAAACTCCAGACTTGCATTAGCACAGAAAAGGGCAAAACTCAGAGATGATGTGGAATGTCAAATGGCTTGACCCACATTTGGACCTATCCCATAACTTATCACTTGCACAGAGGAAGACTCTGTGGTTATTATAAGAATATTTCAGATTAAGACAGTTATATCTTAACATTTTATCTGAGATACATCCAAACTGGATCCCCCTCTCTCCCTCTCACTGGCTGGCATAACATTTTTAAAAGGACATCACTTTTGTTTATATGGTTTTACTAGGTAGATATTGGCAGTCTCTTACTTTAAACATGTGAGAAAACATTATTCTATTTTCATTTTTAGCTAATACTGTGGGGTGGACTTAGTGCAGGGAACTATTTTTGCTGTTGCTTTGCATGATTGTTTCCTAGTAACTCATGGGTGGGTGGCATTTTTACTCATACTTTATTCACCTTCTTTGTACATAATATCTTAAAAGAGATTCCACATTGGGTTTGATTTTGAAATGAAGGATTTTGATTTTGAAGTGGAAAGGCTATGAGAAGACATCCAAGCCAAAGAGGAATAACATAGATTAAACGCCCCACAAGTGAAGAATGGGCTCTAAGACCTCACCCTCCAGGAAGCCAGGAGAGTGTCTGTCATGTTCCTTCCTGTCCTGGATTGCCTTGTTTGGCACATAATAGACTGTGATGCATATTTGTTATATAAATCATTCATATTAATTACTGTGAATGTCACAAGCTATGGTAGACATTCCTATATCCAGTTTATAGTTGAGCTGAGACTAAAAATCCATCCAGAAGAACCTATAGAAGAAAACTTAGTAATGAACAGTTAAAATAATGCATAAAGATGTAAGCAACCTAGACATAGTGTGGACTGCAGAGACCAAAGCAAATGCTTGTTGGCTTGAATGAATCTTGAGCTGAGTGCTGAGATGGGGAGGAGAAGAGACAGGTTGGTGTGAAGGGAGCAAGCGGATGTGGGGACAGGTTGCAGCTTGAGTAAAGGCACAGGAGTGGAGGGGACAGAGAACATGGCTGGGGAGAGGCAGGTGTTGGGAGGACAAGGAAGGGACTTTTGAGAAGGGGCATTTCATGCCTCCCCAGTTTCAGGCCAGTGGTACTATCCTAGAGATCTCTTCTCTCCCGTCCTCCCCACTTTCTCTGACCTTACGGTTGCTTATCTGCATGCATTACGAAGCACTAAGCAGAGTTTTAAGAGGCTCAAAGCCTCTTGATTCATTTGACATCAATCAGAAATCTGTTGTTAGGTAAATTTTTCTCCATATGTTTAGATTAAAACCTAAATATTTCGTAGACCATGAGCCAGAGAAAAACTGGAGCACATTTGGTACATGTGTGAACAGTTTCCTATGAAAATATACTTTTAAAAGGGAAGAATGTAAGAGATGATTTTCACAAACCTCCCAATGATGTGAGTTCAAAATTAATTTGGTTACTTTTCACAGAGCTTCATATTCTCCGTGAACCCAATGAGAAACTTATATGGCGTATGGTATGTTAATCACAATACTTTATCCTTTTCTGAGTTCTTCAATCCAAATCAATACATTACTATCCAATAAATTATCATAAAATTTTTTAAAGATTTTATCATGGCATATCATATAAATGAAAGATATTTTGGTGGGTACAAATAATGGAAAATGATCACAGCCAAGTTCAGTTACTTTCGTTACCATTATTCATGTTGTTTTTCTTTAATTGAGAAGTCTAGCAATACTTGCTGACTCAGTTCTTGTGAGCATGTTATGTGAAGTGAGTTAGACCAGATCCATTTCCCTGGCTAACTGGAGTCTGTAAAGTTTCACAGGGATAGCACTTCAGATATTGGCTCCCATTTCCTTTCCCAACCTGTGATGAACTGCCTGCCCCAGGACCTTGCTCAAGCCATTCTTCCTGCCTAGACTGAATGTTCCTTCCCTTCTGGTTTTCTAACCCGCCTTCTTCCAAATTCCACAACCCCTGTGTGGCCATGGTCTGAGGTGCTCTGACCTCAGTGTCTTTCCATTCATCTGAACTCCCAATTCCTTTGTAGCCTGTGTCATGTGACAGTGCATTGTTACTTTCTTCTTTTTATTTAATGTTTGCGACTTAATTCCAAGACCAGGAGGTCCTTGAGGGTAGAGACCATTTCTTTTTTTATCTCCAGGGCCTGGAACAGCTAAGTGTTCATATGTACTGTTAATAACTCAGACAAAACTTTAGGACATTTGTTTTATGTCTTTACATTTATGGTCCCTAAGTGTAAAATAATGACAAGGTTTCCGAATATTTTGGAAGAAGGTTATGATTATGCCATATTTTTTGATTTAGGAAAATTGGTAGTGTGTTAAAATACCATGAGGTATAAAAGGTACAAGCACAGAGAATAAGTTCTGGGGGTCTAATGTACAGCATGGTGACTCTAGTGAACAAGACTGTATTGTATACTTGAAAGTGCTAAGAGAGTAGATCTTAAAAGTTCTCACAACCAAAAAAAGTAAGGTAATTATGTGAGGTGATGGATGTGGTAACTAATCCTGTAGTAATCATTTCACAATATATATGTGTATCAAATCATCATGTGGTACACCTTAAATATTGTGTATATATCAATTGTATCTCAATATAGCTGGAAAAAAAGGAAATAAAAAGGTTGTATGTTGTAAAATTGCTTGCCAGATGGATATATATAGGCAACAGTCTGGAAATACATTTCAAAAGCCTCTGTTGATCATATGCTATGCCGTGAAGAGATTAATACATTGCACCTGTGAGTGGACTAAGACTCAAGTAAAAAAAGAGGAAACAGATTGAATGCATATAATGTTTCTAGAAACTTTCTGTATTGAGTATCTTAAGGTCTGACACTAAAGCACGCTTATCTCACGTTACTTCAACCTAAAAAGTTATTTAAACCAGTGACAGTTTAGTGATGGGTTATTCATACTGAAGGTGCCAGGCTATATATAACTATATAATATAGATTAGTTGCTAGTTTTTGAGTTAGTGTTTCCGGAGAGCTTCTATCAAGTATGAAACCACAATAGGAAATGAGCTTGTGCCTGTGTCTCATTTTAAAAGTTAAAAACTTGAGTTAGACACGGCGCCTCATCACTCTGTTGAAGATCAAGTACCTGTTCATATTCCAGTCGAAGCAGCTGATGAGAAGGCGGGATTAATCGGGACTGCAGTTGAGAATGAGGAAGACAAGCCGTAAGTCATGTTTCAGAGTAGAGTTAATGTACCCAAGTGTTTGTTTCTAAATAGTCTCCTCTAGTGGCCTGTTGTGCCTGCGTCAACCATTGCTTATATTTGCTTTTTTCTTGTTTTGGTTTGTAGGTCTGTGTACAATTCTAGTGGAGATAAAAATATATGATCATTGTAATTGCTCAGTGTTTTTCAAATGGCCATGGTAAAATATGTGAGGTAGGAAAGGATGTGTTTCCTGTTTGGCTGCCTCACGCTCTAGAGGTTTCAGCTGATACTTACCAGCTCTTGGCAATGTAGTGTGTTGATACCTCAAGCAAATGTAAATATGTGCTAACTTGATAAATACCTTGAGAGTTTTGACTGAATCCAAAGACCGAGAGAGTAATATTCACTTATCACACAGCCCAAATATGAGTCTTATGAACCAAAAGGAAAATGCTGCCTCTGTTATTAATTTAAGACTTTTGGAAAGCTTTTGGTGCCTGTTTGCAACCAATGCTTGCAGTTGATCTGTTTCTTCTTTCAGCTATTGCTCTACAGTAAGCAAATGAAAGCAATGCTTCCATGGTGTGCAATAAAACACTAGAGATATATATTCAAGCTGCAGACTGGAGGTACTGAATACATGACTGTGAGAGGAAAAAACAGTAGAAACTCAAATGATGCCTTGTAGTCATGCAGGCATGTCTGGGAGTCATAGTGTATCTACGGCCAGCTTTTGTTAACCTTCAGTATGCTTAAGTGATGTTCTTACTTATATTCTATCATGAGCCTACTGTATTCCAGTCCATAGGACAATGCTTGGCACATAGACACTTGCTTTCTGCAAACCATAAACATCTAATTAATTTGGAGCAAATGACAGATTAATTTACAAATGAGCAAGTAAGGCTTAGAGAAGATGAGTAACCTCACCCTGGTCACATCATTAGTAAGTGGCAGGGACTATTTTTGAATCTCAGTTGCCTCTGGATATTTGATCATAATGTTGTAATGTGTATCAAATGCTCAAGCTTTGCTGGTCCGATCTTATACTGATTATAAATGAATGCCTCAGCTTTGTCTAACCTCTCACCTTGTCTCTGACATGGGAATAATAATACCTACCTCTCTGACATGGGGATAGAAATACTTTTCTATTAGGTGGTGACCTTCCAAGAAGATGTTGAGATAAGCTCTAGAATTCATTCTAGCTCATGGCCAAGATTTGGAGAAGAGGAAGAGAAGGGCTACACATAATAAGACCTCTTAATCTTAAGTATAAAGGGCAGGGGTTTTTACTCTTTTTTGGAAAACAGTTGCTTTGGGAGGTCCTAATTATGAAACTATAGTTTTAACTTGGACATCAATTAAACCAGAATTTTAACCACCAGCCACACTCCTGACTCTAATGCTCTGTGAATGAAAAAGAAAAAATCATATCCACCAGGTAATCAAGATGTTAGCATTCCTGCAGGAGATCAGAATACACTGCTGTCAGAGTTTGAGAGGAAGGGGGTGCCAGGAGGATCATGGTCTCACCTTCAGCACCATCTTGATATAGCTTAATGCAGGTGAAAATTTTTTCCAGAACTTTTGACCTGTGTTTTCCCAGCCTTTTCCAGTCCTGTCGGCATCCATCCTAAGTAAATTCACTGCCTTTCAGCTGGTCTGTATTTTTCTGCTTCAAACAAAATGCAATGGTAAACTGAATTATACTAAAGGAGAAGTAATGGATTCATCAGTGTCACCAGGGAGAATTTTATTTGTAAAGATCATTAAGTAACTCAGAAGAACAGATTTCTATTGGTGGCATCTCAAAAACTATGGTAGGTCATAGGGCTCACTGTCTAGGCATCTCACTGTGCCTGTGGCTGGACCTGGCTTAGATATCCTGGGCTCATGAATCTACTCCCACCTGTTTTCTTAGATGTAGAATCAGGGACATTTGGAGTTGTGAACAAAGGCCTTGAATTTTATTTCACTAATTATTAGCAAAGCCAACTCTAGGCAGAATTGCTAACTGGAAAGTGTGTATAGCAACTTAGAAGTAGTTTCACTTTCATTTTAAAAAGGAAACTGGTTTGAAGTGCATCAAAAAGTAAAATGGATTAATGGATAAAGGACTACATATGTATTAAAGCAAATGTAGCAAAATATTAACAATTTTAAGAGTCAAGGGAGTGTACCATGGGTGCTTACCATGCAATGTTTTCAACTTCTCTGTATGTTTCATGTTTTTCATAATAAAATGTTGGCAGAAAAAATGAAAATTGAGAGGTAGGTGTTTCATGTGATGCAGTGAATGGTGGGAGGTCCAGCACTGTCGACATGACATGACTATGTAGAACATCTCTAAAAAAGGATCATATTCTTGCCACTCAAATCACATTATATTTTACTAACATGCAGTTTCGTTCAATTAAATAGAGTATTATGAAGCCAGAAAACTTTACAATTCTAGAAAGAATCACTATAGACCTAGAGATATGAAAACAGGCCTGTTGATCTATAATGTGTAAAGAACTATTACAACTCAGTGAAAACACAACCCAATGAAAAAATGGGCAAAGGATTTGACAAGATAGTTCTCCAAAGAACATATGCAAATGGCCAAGAAACATGAAAAGATTCTCAACATCACTAGCCATCAGGGAAATGTAAATCAAAACCACAATGAGATACCACTTCACACCCACTAGGATAACAATAATCAAGAAGACAGATAATGACAAGTGTTGGTGAGGATGTGGAGAAATTAAGACCCTATTGCTGATGGGAAAGTAAAATGGTACAGCTACTTTGAAAAACAATCTATAGTTATCATGTAACCCAGCAATTCTACTCCTAGATAGAAAGAAACTAAAACCCCAAAGAAACCCTAAAAGAAACTAAACATGTTCACACAAACACTTGTACATGAATGTTCATAGCAGCATTATTCATTACAGCCAATAAGTGGAAACAACCCAAATGCCCATCACTGGGTGAATTTATTAAGTAAAATGTGATCCATCCATACAGAGGACTATATTTGGCAATTGAAAACAATAAAGTAATGACACATGATATATGATGAACCTTAAAAACACTATGCTAAGTGAAAGAAACCAGTCACAAAAGACTGTATATTGTACGATTCCATTTATATGAAATATCCAGAACAGGTAAATCCATAGAGATAGAAAGCAGATTAGGGAGGTGGGATGGGGGAAAGGGAGGGACTGCTGATGGGTACAGGGCTTGGGGTGGGTGGTGATGAAAATATTATAAAATTAGTTATGGTGATGGTTGTAAAACTGTCAATATATTAGAAAACCCAACTGAATTGTACACTTTAAGCAGATAAATTGTATGGCACTTGGATTATCTCTCAATAAAGCTGCTGTGCAAGAAAAGAAAAATAAGTAAAGAGGAAAGAAGGCAGGAAAATGAAAGAACTTGCCCAAAGTAATGTGATCAGTACACAGCTGAGCCTCAGGGATGCATCTTCCACTTCAGACCTCTTTTCACTGGGTCCCTCTACTGCACTCTCCCCAGAGACCTGAGACTCTCAATTACGTCTTCCTTCTTTATTTTCTTTTCCCTTTCCTTCCCTATTTTTCTTTCTTACATTTTTTTCTTCCTTCCTTTTCTTCTTCCCTTCTTTCCTCCCTTCATTTCCTATTCCTTTCTATGTCCACTTCTTCCACCTCTTTTAGCGAAAGTATGTTTGATGATCCTGAATCATATCCACACAGAACCACTGCAGGGTGAAGCTGGATTGTTCATAACCTTTAATAAACAAATGTGCATGTGGCTCTTCAGGAGGAAAGGACAGGGTTCAGTGTCTGCGACTTGCATTTAATAGCAGATCCCTGGAACACGTTGGTAGAGAGTGCTCCTGGGACTGTTCTTCAGAAAACAAGCGCCTAAAGAGACGCACAGGTGTTGCCCATTTGAGTTCACCTCACAGGGTTTGCTGGCTCTTTTCCTCATGGTGTGAGTTCCACTCTGATGATCCTTTTACATTTCTCTCATTTTAAACTTCTCAGCTCTCCTTGAGACGGCAGCAAGTAAGTGAGAGATTGAATGAATGGGCCGTCTTCAGTGAGAAGAACAAGGAGCTTTGCGAATGGCTGACTCAAATGGAAAGCAAAGTTTCTCAGAATGGGGACATTCTCATTGAAGAAATGATAGAGAAGCTCAAGAAGGTACAGGATGCATGGCTGCTTATGTTTTTACTTTTCATAATGCTCAGGCATACTTTTAACAAGTGCAGAAGATGGTCTCACTCATGATTATATTGCCTTCCTGTCAAAGGAGTGCTGTATTTTAAATGTTTCACCTTTTAATATTAAATAAACTTACATGGAAAGGCCTCCTTTACATACAAACCATATAGAATACTTTTAGTTTGTAATGAAATAGATTATCTGATGATAGGTAATATTCAATATTTGGGGTTTCAGCTGCCTGTTCAGTAGGAATTGTTTATGTCTATTAATTTTCTTTTGTGTGTTCTATTGTTTCTGTTTTTAAGAAGGTAACATGACCAGAGAGGAGATGAAAGAAAAAAATTCTTGGGATCAATGAAACTGACATTTTTCTCTATAAAACATGATTCATTGACAGTTACAGGAATGAGGACTCTCCTGAGAATTTTAGCTTCTTGTTGTTTTCAAGTTGTGTATGATAATTAAATTATTTTATATATTCGTATGGATCCAGAATGTTTTTCATGTCTATATAGGGATAATCAAGTTTATTAGCATTTAAGTGTTTTTGATTATATCAGTGGTGTTTCCACATTGTTTTCAAACAATTATTCATTTTTAGTTTGGTTTATGTTCCTTGATAGCACATTTTACCATCTGATATATACATATCACCATCTGATGCATTTTTCCTTATTTTTCATTATCTGTCTACAGTGGAAGCCCCACTGAACTATAAGCATCACTGGAACAGGGTCTTTTTTTGTTTGTTCATTGCTGTATCTCCTGCACCCAGAGCAATGCCTGACTTCTCATAAGTACTTAGTCGTTATTCATTTAATAAATGAATTATAGGTTCATTCATTCTGAGAAGAAAGGTAAATTGTTATTAGGAAAAATTATTTCTATCTATGCATACACATAGAAAAAACTCCAAACCCAGCATATAATGCTAATAATATTATAGGTTTCAACTTAAAATGTCAAATTCTAATGGTAAGCATTTGTATATTTGATGTCATAAACCTCTATGATACAGGCTGAGACAATACAGATTTTATTTCAACATCTGCTAACAGCTGTGTACTTTGCTAGTTTCTGAGTATCAGAGAATGCTCTAGGAGGCATGATTAATGTACTATAGGTTATCAGGAGGTTTGCTGTAGAATAAATTTTTAGTTAAGTGTACGTATGTCCTCATTGATCTTCATGAAATTTAAGATACATATTTTAGGGGTGTGGAAAACAACTATCCCTTGATCACAATACAGTTATAGTTAAAATTTAGAAAAACATATTTTCACACAATTTTGTTACTCTATTTGGTACAAAAAGAATAACTTTAAAATATTAAGAATACTATTTTATATGTAAAATAAGTTATAGGATTTAAAAAAGAAATCTTTGTGAGCTTGCCTCCTGTGGTGCCTCTTTTGTAAAGGGAAATAATACTGAAACTTGGTTATTTTCACAACATAGAGAAAAGCAATTACTAAACAGACCATCTAACCAAGACATTGGTATCTGCTGGCATTAACACTCAAAACCATTTTGATTTAAAAACCAACCAAGAGGATTATTTTACTGTAAACACTGTTTTAGACTTAGAGTAATTCCTATAATGAAAGCTTTTCTCAGTGGAATCACCTCAGATTTGTGGCAAAATACTATAGCAATTAACAAGTTATATAATAACTATAATGAGTTATTATGACTTAATAATTATTGGTCTTTGAATACCACTGTGTTGGAGATAAAAAGGCAAGTAGATGGGGTGCTGGGCCTGAGAAGAGCATTCAGCACTGAGATAGATCCACATTTCATTGGCTCCTCCCACTTCTTTGGAGCCCTTATTTCTTAGGTAACTGACTTGAGAGGGTAGCACTGTTACCATTTAACTTTAAAGGAGAGAAGGTTAATATATCCATGCTCCTTTAACACCTGTCTTTGTATATTATTTTGCTGAGAAATATTTGCTGTATCAAATAGCTGAACCCCAAAATGGAAGACTTGATTCTAAAAATTGGGTCCTGTCACTATGGCCCAAGAGTAAGAGGATTTGGGGGCTGGGAGGTAAGATATCCATTCATCATCACTTAAATCATACCACTGAATGGTCCCTCCCTTGGAAACAGACCATATGGAGCCTGGCTCTCCTCATTCCAAACTGTCCACTCTAGAGAAGGTAGTGCAAGAAACTGGGTAAATGAGAGTTTAAGACCCATTGATCCTCTAAGACTAATGGCTGTTGTTTTTTGTTGTTGTTGTTGTTGTTATCATTAATCTACAATTACATGAAGAACATTATGTTTACTAGGGTCCCCCCTTCACTAAGTCCCCCCCACAAACCCCATTACAGTCACTGTCCATCAGCGTAGTAAGATGCTATAGAATCACTACTTGTCTTCTCTGTGTTGCACAGCCCTCCCCGTGCCCCCCCCCCATTTGATACATGCTAATTGTAATACCTCCTTTCTTTTACCCTGCCCTTATCCCTCCCTTCCCTCCCATCCTCCCCAGTCCCTTTCCCTTTGGTAACTGTTAGTCCCTTCTTGGGTTCTGTGATTTTGCTGCTGTTCTGTTCCTTCAGTTTTTCTTTGTTCTTATACTCCACATATGAGTGAAATCATTTGGTATTTGTCTTTCTCCGCCTGTCTTATTTCACTGAGCATAATACCCTCTAGCTCCATCCATGTTTTTGCAAATGGTAGGATTTTTTTTCTTCTTATGGCTGAATAATATTCCATTGTGTGTATATACCACATCTTCTTTATCTGCTGTTGAACACCTAAGTTGCTTCCATCTCTTGGCTATTGTAAATAGTGCAGCAATAAACATAGGGGTGCATCTGTCTTTTTCAAACTGGGCTGCTGCATTCTTAGGGTAAATTCCTAGAAGTGGAATTCCTGGGTCAAACGGTAAGTCTATTTTGAGCTTTTTGAGGAACCTCCATACTGCTTTCCACAATGGTTGAACTAATTAACATTCCCACCAGCAGTGTAGGAGGGTTCCTCTTTTCCACAACCTTGCCAACATTTGTTGTTGTTTGTCTTTTGGATGGTGGCGATCCTTACTGGTGTGAGGTGATATCTCATTGTGGTTTTAATTTGCATTTCTCTTATGACTAGCGATGTGGAGCATCTTTTCATGTGTCTGTTGGCCATCTGAATTTCTTCTTTGGAGAACTGTCTGTTCAGCTCCTCTGCCCATTTTTTAATTGGATTATTTGCTTTTTGTTTGTTGAGGTGCATGAGCTCTTTATATATTTTGGATGTCAAGCCTTTATCAGATCTGTCATTTATGAATATATTCTCCTATACTGTAGGGTACCTTTTTGTTCTATTGATGGTGTCCTTTGCTGTACAGAAGCTTTTCAGCTTGATGTAGTCCCACTTGTTCATTTTTGCTTTTGTTTCTCTTGCCTGGAGAGATATGTTCATGAAGAAGTCGCTCATGTTTATGTCCAAGAGATTTTTGCCTATGTTTTTTTCTAAGAGTTTTATGGTTTCATGACTTACATTCAGGTCTTTGATCCATTTCATGGCTGTTGTTTTTAAGAGTTAATTTGCTATTGATTTGTGTGTTAAAAATATTGACTCTTTATAGAGGACTCTATATAGACACTTTAAAATCAAGGTATCTTTTTTTATTAAGATATTATTGATATACACTTTTATTACGGTTTCAAAAGAAAAACAATGCGGTTACTACATTCACCCTTATTATCATGTCCCCCTGTACACCCCATTGCCATCACTGTCCATTATTGTAGTAAGATGCCACAGAGTCCCTCCTTGTCTTCTCTGTGCTACACTGTCTTCCCCATGATCCCCCACACCATGTGAGCTAATCATAGTACCCCTCAATCCCCTTCTCCCTCCTACCCCACTCACCCTCCCCCACCCCTCCCCTTTTATAACCACTAGTCCCTTCTTGGAGTCTGTGAGTCTGCTGCTATTTTGTTCTGAAGGTATCTTTTTAAACCATTCTTCACAGATAACACAATTACATTATAATTACATATTAACATAAATACACACATTACACATTTACATATATACATATATATGTCACGTGCATGTGTGTCATTTCATACACACACACACACACATAAGCCTCTCGGCAACTATCAGTAGGAGGACTGGTTCTAAATACAACATCAGATTGATGATTATAGCAGTAATTTATAATTTCCCAGCAATAAGTTCCTTCAAGTTTTATCTTTCATATCTATGTGTATACTTTCACTGTTTTTTTTAAAATGCCCATTTTAAGTAAATACAAAGCATCCCCTATTGTCTCTAAGAACATCTATATAAAAATTCAACCCAACCTGTACATATATACTGAAAATAATAGACACCACTAATGCTTGTGCACTTGGACTGATATTCACACAGTGTTCCTTATGCCTGAACTCTTTCCAAGCAGTAGAAAAACGGTAATTACCATGTTTCTCATCAAGCCGGGCTGAATGCATTAAGAATATGCTTTCTGACCTCTGTAATTGCTATTTATTACTCAGGATTATCAAGAGGAAATTGCTGTTGCCCAAGAGAACAAAATACAGCTCCAGCAAATGGGAGAACGACTTGCTAGAGCCAGCCATGAAAGTAAAGCATCTGAGATTGAATACAAGCTCGGGAAGATCAATGACCGGTGGCAGCACCTCCTGGATCTCATGGCAGCCAGGTAAAAAGGGCCTTGTCAGTAGGACACATGTGCAGAATTTTAAAGCCTTCAATCTGTCTTTCATTTCAGCTAAAGAGAAGCCAATAAATCTCTCTGTGTTCTTTACCCCACCATTTTAGTTCTTGCCTTTCTCATAATATGTCACTTTCATTAACTTTAAAATTCTTATTTCGTAAATTTAGGTGTGTTTGCCTTTAGCTGAAAGAGGGAAATTCACATCCAAACAAAATCAGTTCCCAAGATCCATGTTAGCACTTCACAGGTTTTCAGCCTCCTATAAGGAAAGAAGTGGAAGTGCTGGCTAGTATCTGTGGTGGAGGGTGTTTTTGTTTGCCATAGCAAAAAAAAAAAAAAGACAATCACATTCCTACTCTATTTCTGGCTCACAAGAATAACTGTGGGAATAAGGTTGATTATTGCCACTGTGCTTAGTTATAAAAATAATCTGCTGCATTGTATAGTTGTGTGCTCAGCTTTAATGATGACTAAGTGCCTGCCTCATGCTGGAGGGGAGCCCTGCGTCTGGTTGCTGTTGCAGGCTGAGTAGAAGGGTTGAAAGTCAAAAAGGAAAAAAAATACAGAAGGGCCTTGGCTAGCAATATAAAAGTCTGATGTGATTGAATGAGACACTGTCATTTGATAAAAATAGGGAACGACTAGGTAGATGCTTTATTTTGGGTGAACTTGACTTCGTGTTGGAATGTAGGCTCTGTGAGGGCAGGCATCTTTGTCCATTCTATTTGCTGTGTATCATGAGTACAAAGAACATTGCCTGAACACAAATTGGGCTCCACAAATAGCTGAATGAATGAACAAATACATGAATATTTGAAGGGACATTCTTCACTAGGGCAGTTAGGAGTTGGAGCGTCAAAAATACTTCGGATCCACGGCCACTTTGGAGCTCTCCCACAATGTGCTTTTTTTCCTGGGTCCTTTTCCTTAGTTGGGCTGCATGAAGGTGGACATGAAATGGTGACTTTTGAATACTGTTCACTCACAAAAACTGCATATAAGCACAGCATGTCCTCATGTTGATTTTGAAAACAGTATTTTATTTTCCGTAAGGGGACTTATCAAAGAGGGTCTAATTTAAGAAGAAGGGGGATTGTAATTTATTTTCGTGATAATGGAACAGAAATGGAATAAATGTTTACCAATTTTCAAAATGTTTAACAGTAGCACTGTAATAGCTAACATTTACTGAGCCCTTAGTTTTTGCCAGTGACTGTGCTACAGGCTTCCTATGCATCTTCTCCTGTGTCGTTCACACCACCCTTTGAAGTGGGTGTTATTATCAGTATACCCATTTTCCAGATGCAGAGGCCGAGGCCCAGGCTTGCCTGTGCTCAGGCTGCCCCCGGCACTGTTTGACTCCACCCACACACCTTGGAACACTACACTCACCTTCCTGCCAAGCTCATGACCTCCTTGTCCCCGTGCAAGAGAATACATTTTAAAGGAAATTAGGTTCTCTCATTTATTTTGACAATCCAATTTCTCAATCTTTTGTTTGTAAAGTACTGACAGCAACTATGGAGGTTTGGGGGATACAAAGACAGAGGCCCCCCCTTTGAGTTCATGTGCATGTACAGACATGCAGAGAAATCAAGTAAAATGATGAGACTAAAGCTCTGATAGAGGTAATATAAAGAGCTGGAAACCTGAGCTAGCTTCAGTCTAAACTGCACCAAGTATTTGAGCATATACAGGTTTTAGAACAGTGATGCTATGTTTAGCTTCACTTCTCAGTCCCTGATAACCAAATCTTTTTTCAGAGGGAGAAATTGAAGCTCTTTGTGCTATAAATACTCTTCTTAGGGAAGCCGCCCACTTGGTAAACATCCCTGGATTATTTCAGTCAGATTATGACTCATATATTGGCTTGCATTGCCATATAATCCCATTAAGCTAGTTCATATTCTTTTCTAATTTTTAGTGGCCCAATGATGTGGAATATAGTGATGTCCTATGTAAAGGGTGTTTTAAATGAAATGTAATATAAATTAATGGTAAGTAGCTCCGTTAGCGTATACTTAGCTGTTAGCCACCATTACATCAAATAAATTAGGTGTTTTCTCCTCAAAGCCATGTTTGTTTATAAGTTTTCTGTCTGGGTCAAGTTTTCAAGAAAATCAAGAATTTTCTAGATGCTACTTATTTTTCCAAAGACACATTAGTAAATTTGAATCGATTAAATATTTATATGGCACACATGCTTCACATAGTAGTCACTGAAATGCTTCTGTTTCAACTTTTGTAGAGTCTGATCATACACAGATGTAATTCCTGCAGGAGATTTTTATGTATGTGTTGCCCATTTCTAATTGCTTCCTTCCGAAGTAGACCAGCGACATGTTGACCATTAATTTGTCCTGGAGTTTAATGCCACACTGAATATAGTCTCCTTGAAGCCTGTCCTAAATGACACTCGGTCATCACATTTGCTTTCCATTCCCTTATTTATCAGAGCTTTGCTAGTGCACGGCATGAATGACCATCTCCCACACTCATCTCCAACTATCACCTGCCAGCTACAATATTAAGCTTCTGTGATTCAGTCTCATTCACCACTCTTCCCTCTTCCAACTTTTTTTTCACACTGATTCATTAAAGCAGAACATAACTTTTTTAATTTTCTGTGCCATTATGGTATTCTTGTGGGCATGGACAGGTTATCTTTGAAGAAGATCATATTTTTAAGGGACAGCTTCCCAGCTAAGAGAAACAGGAAAAAGAAAGAAAAAAGATTAACTGATAATAAACCTATTACTTACAAACAGAATGCATAACTTTGAGTCAACTCCTATCACTAGTGGATGAACTTAGACCATCATGAGTACAAAACAAATGGGTTTTGCACTGAATTTTTAAACTGTCACCAAGCATTGTTAGCTTTTTAGGGTAAAAAAATTTGCTGTTATTTGTAGGGAAAATGGGTAAGATTCTGGTAGCCTTTGCATACTGTCTAGACCCGCCCATTCCAATATAGCAGTCCTAGCTACAAGTGGCTATTTAACTGAAATGCAATGCCATTAAATTACAGTTTAATTTTAATTACAGTCAGTTGCACTAGCTTCATTTATAGTGCTCAATAACTACATGAGGGTAATGGCCACCTTACTGGATACTGCAGATACAGAACATTTCCATTATCCCAGAAATTTCTATTGCTTAATGCTGGCCAAGACAATTAAAAGCAATTTCTGAGCTCTTGGCTTTATTAAGAGTCAACATAAGAAACAGTCATTGGTGCACTTGTAATTTCTGTAAAACTCTTCAAGGGTTCTGGCTCTCATTTTCCCACATAGCATTTTCTAGATCTCAGAACTAACAGGAAGTGTGTCTTCTAGTATTAGTTGTTCAGTGCTTATAAAAGACAATACATTATTGAACATTTCCCATCTTGGTTTCAAGGAAGGTCAGACCCAAGCTGTTTATTATAAAGACCTTTTTAAAAAAATTACTTTCAAATATAAGCATATGCTTCCCTCTGTCAAACCTAAAAGGCCCCATCACCAAAACAAAAGCACATTTTAGTTATTTGGCTTTTTTTTTCAATAACAGCTTTGTTGAGATAGATTCACATGCCGTACAACTTGCCTAGCAAAAATGTACAATTCAGTGAATTTTTGTATGTTTACAGAGCTGTGTGTGTGTGCATCACCACAATCAATTTCAAAACATTTTCATCAACCCCAAATAAAAGTCTTATTCATTTCCCCCCCTTCCACCCTCCCTCCTTCCCCTGGCCCCAGACCACCACAAATCCACTTTCTGCCTATTCTGAACTGTTCATATACATGGAATCATACAATTGATGGTCCTTTGTGACTGGCTGCTTTTAATCTGTATATTTATTATAATTCCCTAAAACATTGTATAGATGTAGAGTAAAAACAAATATGATGTTTTAAAAATTATCAAATGACTCCCGTATATGAAATACTGTGCATGTTGCTACAGGACAGAGGTTGGCAAACTTTCTGCACAGAAACCACACTGTAAATATTTTACACTTCCTGGGCCAATGGCCTCCGACAAAACCCCTTTGCCATTTTATCACAAAAACAGCCAAAAATAGAAAAGCCCAGCTGAGTTCCAATAACATTTTGTTACCAAAGCAGGTGGCCAACTGTAGGTGCTGACACCGAAGCTAGGGATATAAAGATGAAAAAGAAGATGTTCCCTAACCAGAGAGAGTGATAAAACGGGTATACACCTGACTTCTCACCTCAGGGCCTTTCTGTATGGCGTCTTGCTACTCCCCATCCTGCCCCCATCTGGCCCGTGATTGCCCTTCCTGTTCTTGCCTTTCTCCACATGAGGTCAGAGTCTGCCTACCTGCTCAGCTGGTAGTACTCTATACTCCTTGATAGCCTTTCCCTCCGCTACAGTAAACGTCTTGTGGGATGAGATGCCTGAAGTTTCTTTCTCTACTGAAATCCAAGTGTATCTAACTTGGTCACTGTGGTAATCCTGTGACCTAACGCCATTCTTTGCACATAACAGTCCCTCCCGTTTCTCCAGTCTAAGACATAGGATGACAGTACCGTACATACAGATGAGAACAAAGCAGAGCCTTAGCTTACAGCTTCAACTGCCTGCATTTTAATGTGTTTCTACTGCACATGCACTGTGACATCAGACAAGTTACTTATCTTCTCAGTACCTCCACTACTGCCTATGTCAAAGGTTCCAGAAGGATTAAATGAGGTAGTACCTGCAAACCCCTCGGCACACTGACTTTCTCAGTAAAAGTCAGCTCCCATCCCAGAGGGAGCCTAGAGGCTGTGTAGGCAAACCACATATGCAGTGCAGGGAAGACTTTGTGAGGTTGTAGCAGCTGTGCTCAGAAGATGTTTCAGCCTCACAGGAGTTCTACCCACATTAGAGGAAAAAGAAACTCGATTCTTGGAATTTATGACTGGTATGATCTCCTGGTAGTCAATTCCAAAATGCTTGGCCGGGATCAAGAATATGTTGGTGCAGCAAGCATCAAGACAGCACAGAACCAATCAAGAGTCCATCCTGTTTGGGCTGTGTGACCTAGGGCTTATTGCAAAACTCTCTGAGCCCCAGATGCCTCATTTAAAAAAGGTTTATTAGAATACCTGCCACAGCTCTATTGAGACAACATAGGGGCAAGAACTGTGAATACTATAAAATGCTATATGCCAATTTTGTACTTTTTTTATGGCTACAAACTATTATTAATATACCATGATTTATCCAGTCTTTTCCCAACTAATGGACATTGATATTATCGCCATTTTTTGATGTTACAATAATTGTCTTTAAAGCCATGCCTTGCCTTATATTTAGCTCATTGGAATAAATATATTATGCTAATGATACTGAGCATGGAAAACAAAATTTTAACCCATGAGAAAAACCAAATAAAATAGAAAGTAATTAAACTAAGGAAATAATGGCAATAAGTTTTTTTTTAATCTCAGGTTTTTAAAAAGGTTGGTCATAATCAAGAAAAAATAAATGCTCCTACTGTTATGAAATCATGACCAATATATTACCTTACCAAAAGTGTATATGTTTACATTCCTGATTGATAAAAATAATATATTAGAAGAGTGATTGGTTTATAAGGAATACACAACAGAATATCTTTCACAGGATTTGAAAATTAATTTTATTTATAACTAAGTTTTCTGGAGTATATTTCTCATGTAAAATACAGGTTTGTTTCTTCTATAATGAATATGTGTTTCTGTTTTAAAAGCCATCAACTCACACAACCAGAATCAAATGCCTTTTTAGTTGCAATTCATCACAGAGACCTTATAAAAAGAACTTAACAAATGTTCCTTATTTATTTATTTATTCATTCATTCATTCATTCGTAATTTATTTGTATGAATACCTTAATCCAAAAAGGATTTAAAGCAGCCAGCATTCATCACATTTTATTAAATTACCAGTAGTTAATAATTTGGGAGCTTATTTTCTTTAAAAGCTTAAATTATGATATAATATAATCAGACCCACTGCAGAAAATGTGGAAACTCATGAAATTCTCAAAAGAAAAATTTTTTTTGAAATTCCAGCAAGGAAATGAACAGATACTTTTGTTTATTATCTTAAAATGAGCATGGGATTTTTGTCCCTTTACATCATTATTTTTAAAAGGATAAATAAAGGTTTTGAATATATAAGGTGAGAATGATATTTCTTCATTACTTTTCCTGTTCAAATTCTTCAGAGGCAAAGGCCAAGTACTTCTCCCACAGAATATTCTTTGCATCCCACCTTCCCAAATAACTGCAGAAACTCCTACTTACACCACTTGTTGGCATATCGAACTGAAGGAAGAAAGTAGCTCCTATTTGCTAATGCAGCTTGCTGTATTTGTGGAGGTTTCGTTTGTTTGCATTTGGGTGACTTATCTTTTCAAATATCCTTTCCAACTTAGCAACCAGCCTGCAAGAAAAGTTGACTGTCCTTCCAGAATGGCAGATTGTCACAGCCCACCTTGTCTTTGATACCCTTGTGTCTTTGGACCTGGTGCCTCCCCCTCCTTGCAGATTACACTGAGTCTGTTCGCCTTCTTACACTCGTGGCCTACATTCCAGGAGATCAAGCCAGGCACATGTTAATGAATGTAGGTTTTATTTAGAAACATGACCACTTGTCACCGCTCAGTGTCATATTATCAGGCAGAGACTTACCAACATTTGTCTCGAGTGAGCATTTTCATACTTCCATACACAGAAGAGGGGAAACTTTCATCCCCACACAGGATTTAGCCTTTTGCTTTGCAGACCTGACTTTTGCAAGTGGGAGCTTCATGGTGGTGGCAGAGGATCTGTGTGCCGTGAGGATGGCGGAGGACGGCTGTGTGGATGCAGATCTCCCAGACTGTAACTGCGATGTCACAAGGCAGGCATCTCCTTGAGTTTCTTCCGTTGTGCATAGCTTTCAAGTTACACGGGGTTTATGGGATAAATGCTGGAGCTATCCGTAATTGCTTTTGCCAGGGTTAAGTGGAGATGATTGGTGTTAAAAGGTCGTTAGCCATGGACTGCTAAGAATTATTTGGTTTGTTTTCTTGTACTGGGCTTGCAGAGCATGACAAAGAGGTTAAATGGACTCTGTTAAGAGTTGGTATTCCAGTTGTCTCTGGACTGTATGTGTCATACAAGGGGTATGGCTACAGTAGGGAGCCTAAGACACAGTACAGACATTCAGAAAACAGATTCCAGTAAAAAGATCCTGTTAGTCCACCCACTGCTATTTAAAGGATGGGCTGCTGATGAAACTGAAATTTTGCCTTAACCAGTTCATAGTTTTGTAGCTGAAAGCTTTCCCTTTATTAAGTAAAAATATACTCATATTTCAGAGTCCTGGCAGGTTTTGTGTGTGAGAGAAAGTTGTTTCTGTTTAGGTTTGTCAGTAAGTTTTGGTCACTAACTATTATAAAGGTTGTAAAGCCTATGTGCAAAATGTAGAAATTTGTGTCTAATGCAGTAATTAGTGCATTATGCCAATGTTTATTTCATGATTTTTTTTTCACTTAGAATAACATATCAGGAATTTGGGTTAAAATATTTTTTCTTGTACCATAACATCCCCCAAACAAATTCCTACTGATGAATAGGATTTATTAATGGTACTTTTGTTCTATTATATTTAGAATGTGATTTTTTTTTTTTGGCTTATGGATCTACTAAATGAGTTTGAAGGAAAGTAGCAAGAGATAGATACAGATATAGATGTGTGTATGTAGATATTCATACGACAGTGTTAAGTAGCTGGACAACTGGGTTTGACAGTAGAGTCCTTCTCAGGAAAGGTCATGTGCCCATGATACCCATAAGCTGTGAAAGGGACAATAAGCTGCAGGACTTACAGGTTTTTTTATCAGGTTTGCTAAACTTACCCAGACTTGTAATGTCTGTCAACATCCATTTTGAATTATAACCCTGGCTGGTCCCCAAAGGAATGTTGCTCAAACTTCTTATGATGATAGGTAAATAAAAATGTCATGACACTTTACCCAAGGATTTCCTGTAAAGAAGTAATGGAAAAAATTGGGGACATTTCTCTTAAAAAAGAATGGCCCTTGTCCTGCAAATGTTAAGTTTCATGACTCAAGGAAGATATATGGGAGCTTTTCTACCCACTTCCCCTCAGCTCACCTCTGCTTTCTCCTCAACACACACACATTGTATTTTGCCACTTGTCAAATATACTTTTTAAAAAATGAGAAAGGAAAATCACTTAAATGTTCACCCACATTGACTTTACTTAAATTTGCACAGTCACTTAAGAGAGGAACTTGTCCCTAATGGACTACATGAACAAGCATTTCCATGTCACGATGCCCTTGACATATTGCACACTAACTGCTCGTTCAACATTATACAAGATTACTAATCCTGTAAATTATTTGTCTAGTGTGGATAATGTCATTGAACAGTGTTTACTTGCATCCTTTTGTGCCTTGGCTCTTTTGATCATTTTCGTAAGTGATTTTTGAACCAAGAAAATGAATGAAATTTAGTCCTTGAAAACAGGCCTTTTGCAAAGGAAAATTGAAGTATCCATTTAATATCAACCAACTGAATTAGAAGTAAATTAAAACATGTTAACCAAGTAAAAATATTTTACTTAGAATACTAATTATTAATGTTTAGTAGACATTTAAATAGTGCCCAAGTTCATGCAAAGCACTGAGCTTATTATAGCAGGGGAAAGGGAAAACCACAAGTGGAAAGTCACAGGTCCAGCTTCCCAAGGAGCTTGCCATGGAGAGAGGAACTTCTGCATAAATAATACCTGGAAGTTAAAATAAGAGCAAGAAAGAAGCAAGCACTGAGTGAGGTATTCTTCCAGCCCCTACCTCCACTTTAAACCCTGATGGTGATATTATGAAGTTGCCAGAAAACCCCATTTTGTCTCCTACCAAATCTGAAGACAGGAAGCTGGTCAAGTGGGAGAGGTTCCCACGAGGACATTCTTACAGGGGTAAAACCAGGACAGATAATCTCAGTGCAATGAGCCATTCTTCAGTCCTCTTCCAGTGGGTTTATTGATTACAGACTGTGCTTTCAGGCTCAGCCACTCACACAGGAGGGCCAGGGCCACATTAAATTCCGAGTCTGTGCTGTGGTTGTTGGTAGAATGTACAGGTAGAAGAGCTCTATACACAATAGCCTTTCTGAAGCTATCGCTCACTGACTGACACTCAAGTGAGTTTTGTCTTATATATGAGAGAAGTGTTAGTGGATTGTATGTGAAAGTTCCTGGAATTATTGTCCGAGGCCAACACTTCGAAATGCCCTGGGGACAGGTACGATTTGTACTTATAAAGCTAATGAGAGAAGCCTTATCCTGAATGAAATTATGAGTCATGAGAAACATATTGCAGCACTTGTTTTCTGCTCCCTATCAGTAGGATCTATGGCAGAATACAAACATAATTTTTTAAATGCACTTTTTTTTCAGAATAATATAAGGTAATGCACCTAAGAGTGCCTCTACAAACTGAAAAGATTATTCAAACACAGGTATTACTCCTATGATGATGATGGTGATTAGTGAAATATAGGCATTATTAAGAACTGACCATGCTGAAAATATTTTTGAAAGCATTTGTATGACAAAGAGAAAAAGTGATTCTGTCATAACTTGATTTTCATTTGAGAGAGAAACACTGATTTGTAGAAACTGCAGAAGAAATGCTGATATCAATTTTAAGTAAATAAGCATAAATAAAAACGTGCAAAAGCCTTTGGTTATGAGACATTCTCTTCAGAGCGGAGGCTCTTGACCAGAGAATCCTATCAGCGTCATCTGGGAAGGGGCGACAAGGGTGTCAGAAGAGAGCCATTGGTACATGTGGTTTGAAAACACCCCCACAGTGACACTGCTGTCGTCCTAGTTTGAGAATCACTGCTGTACTCTCTGAAAGCAACAGAGCTCAGAAATACTTGATGACTCTGAGAGCACGTTGTCAGTCTTTGAGAACATTCTCTTGCAGATGTCTGCCTTGAGATATATCACATCCCTAGAGTTTTAAAAGTCATGTAGCACTTGACATTTTTTTTCAAGCAGATACCTCTTCAGCTGAGCCATGTTGACACCTCGAGATTGAGGTATTTTGCTTATCTGCCATTTATCTATATCATGAGCAGTGTCAATAAGATGGTCACATTTTCTGAACCAGAAAGCGGGACTCGTGGTCTAAAAGCAGAACTGAATTTTAAATAAGGGCTGTGCCAGAAATCATTGACCGTGTGCTTGTCATCCCCATAACCTTTCTTTTTAGAGCAGTCATCAGCCATGTAAGGTCCACACCAGGAACCCAGTAATTGATTGTGTTTTTTTTTGCTGCTATTTCTTGATAATAATGGAGCTGAGACACACTACCTGGATCCTTCCCGAACTTCTGTTCACAGCCTGCCCTCCCTGGGAGAACTCCTTGCAGAACGAATGTATCTGTCCCCACCCTTGTGCCCTGGCCCCGCCTCCTCTGCAGCCTTGCTCCATCACCTGTGTTCATCTGTAATTCACCTCCTTCTTTCCTTCTGCCTTTGGCCTCTTCCTCATGAGTTCCTATTCTTTGACTAACAACGTTCTAAAAGCTATTTGAAATATTAAAATGCATTAGAACAAAGAAACAAAGAAACTACTTTGTCCTTATAACCAGGTCATTCTACAGATTTCTTACTGTATGTACTCAACCTTCACTGCCAAGTTTCTTAAAATAATGGACAGCGCTCCCTTCCCATACATGTATTTTTCTTCACCCGAAGGCATTCTGTTTTCTGTTTCTATTCACTCCCTTCCAAGTGCGAGATCGCGGGTCCTCGCTTTAAGCCTCAACATTTGACAGAGTAGACCAGTGGTCCCCAAACTTTGGTGTGCATAAGACTTACCTGGAGTGCTTGTTAAAGATGCACTCCCCAGAGGTTCTGATTCAGTAGGACCGGGTTGGAATCTGCAAATCTGCATTTATATGAGGCAAACCAGGTCAATCTAATAATGGGACATTCAGATCACACTTTGACCAATGCTTCCTTCATTTTTAAGATTTTTTTATTGAGTATATTTGACATGTAATATTGTATAAACTTAAGGTACACTTGTTACTTTGATAGATTTACAGGTAATATTGCCATTATAGCAGTATTTATCACATTATATGATTACAATGCAGTATTACCTATATTCATATGCTGTACAATAGATCCATATTCATTAGGTGCATGAGGTTAGATGCATTAGATCTCTAGGGCTTATTTACTACCCATTGCAGGTTTGTACCCTTAGCAACATCAATCCTCCCCTCCCAGCACTTCCTTCTTGAAACTTTTCCTGCCTTTAGCTTTATGCTGCACTTCCCTTGTTCACCTACTTCCTTTCTGATTGTTTTTTTGTGTGTGTGATTCCTCTTTCTTTAACCAACCTTTTAAAATTTGTTCTTCTTAGTCCACCTCCTTTCAGGGTTAAACACATCCCATCATAGGTCTTCAGCTCTATGCCAGCAGCACCTAAAACCAATGCAGGGAACTCCATCTTCTCCTCCAGACCCACGAACCACATTCCCCACATGTCTACCTGACCGCTCAGACTCACCAGACTTAAGGCACCACTCCTCCCAAGAACCCGCTGCTCCTCCTGTGTGCTCTGAGCAGCAGCATCCATCTAGTCACCCGAGGAAAACATGTCAGTTCTAACTCCTGTGCCTCATGTCATGACAACTCATGAATCCAGCCATCCCATCCTCACCTTTATCCCATTTCACACGTGTGGGCCACTGATGCAGGCTGCTTAGACTATTCTATTTATATCCTGAGGGCTCCCACAACAGCCCCACTTCAAACTTACATTATCAAAATCAGGACTGATCTTATTCCTCTGCTAATAAATTTTGGTAAAGCTCCTATTTATCCTTAAAATGCCTTACAGACCCATTTTCTTGTCACTGCAGGGTCTTTATAAGCCTACACTGTCTACCCATCAGTCTCATCTCCTACCACATCCTCTCTCTCCTGCTCCTCTTCCCCATCCTCTCTGCCCCAGGCATTATGGCACTATTTGTCTTACAAACCTCTGCTTTTCTTCTCTATGTTTCCTAAGCCAGAAATGTTCTGTTTGGTTTGTATCCACCTCTCAATCTGCAGTTCAAATGTTTTTTCCTTCATTTCCTCTTTCAGCAAGTCTAAGGTCACTGTATTCCCATCACCTGGCACCACATCTAGCTAGCACAGTGAATGTTTGCAGCAGGAATAAAGAAAGGAACAAGTGGTGAATGAATGATTACCTCATGTGGTCAGACAGAACTGATCACTATTAATTAGCCAGACTTGGTCATTTCTTTAGTTCTTACCACACTGTGTTATAGTTCATTGTTTACTTGTTCAGATCTCCAGTCAGATTGTACATTTTATTGGGAAAATAGTCAAGTCTTATTTGTTTTGTCTTCCTGACATCTTACACATAAGATTATTTATTTATATGGCAGTCTTAAACAAATGGGTTTTTACCCCTTCTTGGAAGAGTGGAAAACGTTTTTAAAGCACACCTTGTAGCAAACACTGTACTGACTTGGGCCCTGCAGGTGGAAAGCTGGAGTATGGTGGGCCTCGTATCTGCCCTGCATTATTCAACTCATTTCCATCTCACAAATACTCTTACTTCAGCTCTGCCTTGTAATGAGGAAACAGAGACATAGGAATTGTTCAGCTGCCCAAAGTCACACAGCCAATAAAAGTGGCTTTGGCTTTAGACTGAGCACTCACTTCTGTGTGCGAGGACCTTGCTGGGGCCTCTCATTGAAGCTGATGTCTGCTCTTCTCTGCCCACAGGGTAAAGAAGCTGAAGGAGACCCTGGTCGCTGTACAGCAACTGGATAAGAACATGAGCAGCCTGAGGACGTGGCTGGCTCACATCGAATCAGAGCTGGCCAAGCCCATCGTCTATGATTCCTGTGACTCAGAAGAAATACAGAAAAAGCTTAATGAGCAGCAGGTAAAACTTAAAACAAATAAAGGAAAGTAGTTAAGGTCTTGAATATCTGTGTTCTTGGCCAGGATAGAGAGGTGGGTGGAGACGGCGAATTAGGATGGAAAATTAGGAGGAAGTTCTGCAGGACTGGGGACAAAGGGAAGGCCTTTGCTAGGCAGGCGTCTGGGGCAATGGTTCCATAAGACAGAGAATAAAAGCTAGCAATACAGATCTGAAAGAGAGAGTGGAAAACATTTTTAAAGCACACCTTGTAGCAAACACTGTACTGATGTGGGCCCTGCAGGTGGTGAGGAAGAACTACTGAGTCTGGAAAGACAAAAAAATATATAAAAACATATAACCATGGCATATTTTATTGGTCAAATGTGAAAAATGTTAAATAATCATAATCATGCAAACGATCATTATTGCTCTAGGTATAAGATGTGTTAAAACAGTAATTGGAGCTCCATGAGTCATATAGAAGTTTATTCCTTCTTTACTGTAGAAATATTGATAATGTCCAAAATTTAAAAATCAAGAAATAGCAACATAAACATATTTTTTTAGAAACATAAAAGTGAAAACAAGAAGACAGAGCATCAAGAGATGGAAATGGTTGTTTCTGGAAAAAGAGTTGGGAGTAGAAAGGGCAGTATTTCATTAAAAGTTTAGTAGTAGTTTTTGAATTTATTAATATATGTTCATATCACCTTTTAATTAAATCTAAAATTGAAAATTTTAAAACCTGTATACCAGTGATTAAAAGTAAAGACTTCCTGGGTTCAGATCCTAGCCTTACCACTTTTCTGTGTGACCTGGGGCAAAATAATAAACTATTTTCACCATCAATTTCCTTATGTGTAGAATGCTAATAACCAGCATTATGTGGCTCACAGAGTTACTGTACAAACTAATGAGAAAAGCACTTAACACAGTACCTCGCACAAAGTAGATCCTAAGTAAATTTTATTTTAATCATATATTTACTACAGTTTCCTTGGTGGAAAGTGTTTGACCACAACTCTGTAAAAATTTTAGCAGTAGAGTTCAAGTTGTAAAAGAAAGATAAATAATAAATATCTCCAAAGGGGAAAAATTCTGGCAAATATATAGAGTAAATTTGTAAGAAATTCAAAGAAATAAGTAAGCAGAATAAATTAATACATTTTCTGCTATGTCTCTATGTGGAGCTTGTGTATGTTTCTCTTGCCAATATGTTTAATTCTTATAGACAATTTTTAATTGGGCAGAAATAGCTGTAGACTTGAGATGGCTTCAGAAAATGTTTTATCAAATCTCTCTGTTAGAGATTAAGAATAAATTCAGAGACACTGTATGACCACTTGAGACCATTCCCAATGGAGGTTAAAGCTGAGACTAAAATCTTTATGTCCTGAGGCACTTGTATATAACTATAAAACCCTTCAAGCCTTATTTCATATATTGATTTTAACAAAAACTTTTGGGCAGAAGCACAAGGGGATTTTTCTCCTATATTTACTATGGGAATCTGGTCAAGCTCCTGGAGGTAAATCTCACAAAATTGTGGGGACTCCCCTCTGACTGGGTCCTGTGGAATTTTCCACGCTCAGAATTGTTCACCCTGAGCCTCTAGCAGTGCATCTGTTGCAGTTCCGGTTTTCATGCCTCGACACTGGTTCCCACTGTGGTTTCCCCCCATGAGTCTCTGCTCTAGCAAAGATTCAGAAGGGGAGGAGTGGTGTCATCCAAATGTTGACATAGGTCATTCCTGATTTAAGTCTCCCTAACAAGAAGACCGGCACACAACTATCCTTAGATTAGGTAAGACACCATTGTGAAAATTCCAGAACCGGGGGTGAAGCTGAAGCACCCCCCAGACCACAGACACCAGGAAGGCCCGTATTAGAAGGGAAAGAGGAACAGCTGCATTCTGACTACATCACCCCTGAACTAGGCTGGTACAGCATTGCACCAGGAGTTTCCACCCTCAGCCTACAATTTCTCCAGTGGGAAAAAGAGGCCACGGTGAATATCCAGCTCCCTCACCATTGTGGGATGTTTTCCAGGGGCCCACTGGAGTCTCTCCTCAGGGGGATCACTAGAGGAATTGGTGGAGTTTGACCACTGGAGATCAGATTGAGATGGAGAAGTGGGCTGTTGCTTACAATAAGCAGCACTCAGATCGATCATGGTGGACTGCATTTATGCTTGCAGCTGCACCCAGTCAGAGATCCAGCCTGCATCTCCTCTCATTCAGTGGTTCTCTCTGACCTGGGAGCTCAGTTGGCAGTTCTGCCTGATTTGCGTCCCCAGAAACAAGTCATACTAGGCTTGGAGCCCTTTCTACCACCTAGCCTGGGCAGGGAAGCAAATTCCCAGCCCTGCCTAACAGCTGAGCATTGCCTCCATCCTGCCCCTCCAGGAAGCCTGGCACAGAACCCAGGAAGCCACAGAGCCCATCCAACAGCCCTGCTTGGGCAGGGAGCCAATCCAGCAGCCCAACCCAATTGTTGAGCATGGGCTCTGGCCCCACATAACCAGAGAGCCTGAATAGTGACCCTGGGCAGCCTGAGAGCCCAGCCTATAGCCCCACCCAGCTATAGAGCCCAGCCAACAACCCAACCCAACCATGTTGCCCATACTTCAACCCCATTCAGCAGTGGAATCCTACCATGGACCCTGTCTGATTACTGAACACAGCCTGCAAACTAGCTCAGGCAGAGTGCCCAGCCAGTAATCCCACTCAATCACTAAGAATAGCCTGCAGCCCCACCCAACAAGAAAGCCTGGTTGTGACCTAGCTTGACCGTGGAGTACAGTCTCTAGCCCCACTCACTGTGGGATACAACTGGAGCCTTCCTAACTGGAGAGCACAGCCAGCAACCTTGCTCAACATGGGAGAAAGTTAGTGACCTACCAAAAGGCAAAGCTGAGATTGTGGCCTTGTCCACCTCCAAGACACAGCCTGCAACCCTGTAGGATCACAGAGTACAGGTTGCAAAAGCAGTTTGAAGAGAGAAGTTTATAGCGATAAATGCCTTCATTAAAAAAAGAATGTCTCAAATAAACAACCTAACTTGATACCTCAGGGAATGAGAAAAGGAACAAACTAAGTCTAAAGTTGGCAGAAGCAAGGAAATAACAAAGATTAGGGCAGAAATAAGTGAAACAGAGGAAAGAAAAACAAAAGAAAAGAGTAACAAAACTGAGTTGGTGCTTTGAAATGATAAACAAAATTGACACACCTTCAGCTCGACTAACCAAGGAAAAAGTTATAAATGAAAATGGTTGCATTAACAGAAATACAAATGATAAGAGAATACTGTGAACAAATTATATGCCAACAACTTGGACAACTTAGAAGACATGCATAAATTCCTAGAAACGTATAACCTACCAAGACCGAGTCATGAAGAAACAGAAAATCTGAACAGACCAATAATGAATAAGAAGACTGAATCGGTAATCAAAACCCTCCCAACAAAGAAAAGTCCAGGACCAGATGGTTTGACAGATTAAATTATGAAACATTTAAAACTAATCCTTTAAAGCCAATCATTCTCACTCTTCAAAAGAAAAAAAATTGAAAAGAAGGGAACACTCTCAAACTCATTTTATGAGGTTAGCATTACCCTGATACTAATGCCAGATAAGGATACCACAGAAAAAAAAAACTATAGACCCATATCCCTAATGAATATAGATGTAAAAATTCTCACCAAAGTACAAGCAAGACTTTTAACAGTATGTGAACAGTATCATACACTATGATCAAGTTGGATTCATCCCTGGGATACAAGAATGGTTCAACATTTGCAAATCAGTGAATGTGATACATCACATTACTCAAATGGAAGAAAGATCATATAATCATCTCAATAGATGCAGATAAAGCATTTGAAAAAAATTCAAATGATAAAAATTCTAGACAAATTAGATATAGAAGGAATGTACCTCAACATAATAATGGCCATTTATGACAAACCCACAGCTAACATCCAAGAACAATACAAGGATGCCTAGTCTTACTAGTCCACTCAGCATAGTACTAGAAGTTCTGTCCAGAGCAATCAGGCAGGAAAAATAAATAAAAGGCATCCAGATAAAAAAGGAAGATGTAAAATTGTCTCTGTAGATGACATGATATACATAGAATATCCTAAAGACTCCACTAAAAAGCTATTAGAAGAAACAATTCAGTAAAGTTGTAGGATACAAATTCAGTGTATAAAAATCTGTTGTTTCTATGCATCAACAATGAATTACCTGAACAAGAAACAAACAAAAATCCTATTTACAATGGCATCAAAAACAATAAAATATCTATGAATTAATTTAACCAAGGATCTGAAAGAGCTATACACTGAAAACTATATGATACTGAAGACACAAATAAATGGAAAGATATTCCATGTTTATGAATTGGAAGCAATAATATTGTTAAAATGTGCATACAACCAAGCCATTTGTAGATTCAGTGCAATTCCTATCAAGATTCCAATGGCATTTTTTACAGAGATAGAAAAAACAATCTAAAGTTTATATGGAACTACAAAAGAATAGCCAGAGCAATCTTGACGAAGAAGGATAAAGTGTAAGCAGCATACTTCCAGATTTCAAATGATATTACAAACCTATGGTAATCAAAACAGTATGGTATTGGCATAAAAAAACAAATACATAGACCAATGGAACATGATCAAGAGCCCAGAAATAAACCCAAGCATAGACAGTCAACTAATATTTAACAAGGGAGCCAAGAATACTCAAAAGGGAAAGGAGAGTCTCTTCAAAACATGATGTTGGGAAAACTGGATATTCATATGCAAAAGAATGAAACTGGATTCCTGTCTTACACCACTCACAAAAATTAACTGAAATGAATTAAACTGTAAATGTAAAACCTGAAGCCATAAACCCCCTAGAAGAAAACATAGGGAGAAAGCTCCTTGACATTGGTCTTGGCATGATTTTTTAGATAGGACACCAAAAGCACAACCAACAAAAACAAAAATAAGTGGGATGGACCTAGAGGGTATTAAGCTAAGTGAAATAAACCAGGTGGAGAAAGACAAATGCCATATGATTTCACTTATATGTGGAATCTAAAAACAAAACAAAAAAAATGAACAAAATAGCAGTAGACTGAGAAGTAACATATGGTTACCATGGGGGAGGGGTTGGAGTGGGGAAGGGTATGTGGGTGAGTAAAAAGGGGCACAAAAGTCTCCATCATAATATGAGTTGGTCACAGGATGGAACTGCAGTATGGAGAATATAGTCAGTGGTTCTGTAATGTCTTTCTATGTTGACAGATAGTAACTGCACTAGCTGGAGTAAGGATTTAATTATGTGTATAACTCTTGAACCACTGTGTTGTATATCTGAAACCAATATAATATTTATCTCAACTGTGCTTCAATTAAAAAAATGCACTTAAAAAATAAGTGGGACTAAATCAAAGTAAAAAGCTCTGCATAGAAAAAGTAATGATCAACCAAATGAAAAGACAACCTATGGAATGAGAGAAGATATTTGCAAACCACATATCTGATAAGGGGTAAATACCCAAAAATACATAAGGAACTGCTATAACTCAACAGTAAAACAAACAAATATTCCAGATAAGAAATTGGCAAAGGACCTACAGAGACATTTTTTCAAAGACAGTATTCACATTTGCCAACACATACATGAAAAGATGCTCAACATCACTAATTATGATGGAAATGCAAATCAAAACCACAATGAGCTATCACCTCACATCTATTTTGAAAATAGAATAGATGTTATCAAAAAGACAAGAGATAAGAAGTAACAGCAAGGATGTGATGAAAACAACTCTTGTGCACTGTTGGGATGAATGCAAATTGGAATTGGTACATCCACTCTGTAAAATACCACAAAAATTTAAAACAGAACTACCACGTGATCTAGGAGTTCCACTTCTGGGTATGTATCTAAAGGAAATGAGGTCACTATCTTGAAGAGATCTCTACCCCAAAGTTCACTGTAGCATCATTTACAAAAGTGAATACATATTAACAATCTAAGCATGCATTAGTGGATGAATAAAGAAAATGTGACATACATATGTATGTGTGTGTGTATATATATAAATAAATATTATTCGGCCATAAGAAAGAAGGAAATACTGACATTTCCAACAACACGGATGAACCTTGAAGTCATTATGCTAAATGAAATAACTCTGAGAAAGACAAATACCATATGATTTCACTTATATGTGGAACCTAAGAAAACCAAACTCGGAAACAGGATAGCTTGATGGTTGCCAGAGGCAGGGAGTAGTGGTGGGGGAATGAATGAAGGTGGTCAAAGGGCACAAACTTCCACCTGAAGGATGAATAAGTTCACCAATGTGATGCAGAGCATACAGTACTATATATATATATATATATATATATATTTGGTATCATTAATCTACAATTACATAAAGAACATTATGTTTACTAGGCTCCCCCCTTCACCAAGTCCCCCCCACAAACCCATTACAGTCACTGTCCATCAGCATAGTAAGATGCTGTAGAATCACTACTTGTCTTCTCTGTGTTGTGCAGCCCTCCCTGTGCCCCGCCACATATTATACATGCTAATCGTAAACCCCCCTTTCTTTTTCCCCCCTCTTATCTCTTCCTTCCCACCCATCCTCCCCAGTCCCTTTCCCTTTGGTAACTGTTAGTCCATTCTTGGGTTCTGTGATTCTGCTGCTGTTTTATTCCTTCAGTTTTTCTTTGTTCTGATACTCCACATATGAGTGAAATCATTTGGTACTTGTCTTTCTCCACCTGGCTTATTTCACTGAGCATAATACCCTCTAGCTCCATCCATGTTGTTGCAAATGGTAGGATTTGTTTTCTTCTTATGGCTGAATAATATTCCGTTGTGTATATGTACCACATCTTCTTTATCCATTCATCTACTGATGGGCACTTAGGTTCCTTCCATTTCTTGGCTATTATACAGTACTATATTTTCAAAACTTTTGCCAATACAGTAGATCTCAAAAGTTCTCAACAAACACACACAAATTATAACTATGTGAGCTGATGGATGTTAACCAAATTTATTGTGATAATCATTTCACGATATATACATAAATCAACTCATCAGATTGTACACCTTAAACTTACATGATGTTATATGTCAATTATATCTCAACAAAGCTGGAGAAAAACACTTTTGAGTACTTGGGGAAAATTAAGTCAAAATGCTGTAACTTCTTTAAATGCATGGATTATGTGCAGGTACCTAACACTTCTTCCAAATATATATCCTTGTGAAAAATGCACTTTAAGACCTAAGATTTACTTGGTGATCTCATTCACAGAAGTCTCTGTCTTTATCTTTGAGCAAATATTGAGTTCAGTTTTTGTAGTATTTCATTTTGTGTTTTAGACCATCAATTCCTGTTATAAATTCTATATAACTGAAGGAAATTATGCAAGAGATTTGAAAGAACTGTTTAGTGAAATATAACTATTTTTGATTGAATTTATTTTCCTGAATCTAATTTATAAAATCTAAAAATTAATCAAATCCACTGTTGTTGCACTCAACAATAAGCTCATGTTTATGTAGAAGACATTGGAACATGGTGTTAAGGGGGAAAATAGGAAGAATATTCACACAAGAATATAAATCCCAACTGTCTGAGTAGTTAGGGAATTATCATTAGGACAGGAGAAAAGCTAGGCAAGTTTGAGAACTGTCTCAAGAAAAGGTAAATAAAGTAAAGACCTTGATGAATAGGACAAATAAAAACTGATACTTGTAAACCTTACTTTTAATAGGGGAACACTCTGAATAAATTGAATTCGAAGCTCAATAGAAAAAATGATGTACATTTTGCATGTATAGTCTATGCATTTAATATGAAGACTTCACATAGTAGGAATGGAGAAATTCACTGCCTTGAATATTGTCATAATCTTTCTATTTCTGTCCTACATTTAAAATTATTCACTGAGGAAGCTGTCGATGGTAATGATGTCATACATGATAGAGAACCTAGGTCCCTTAAACCATGGTACCTTTTAATGATGGTGAATTAACTGCTTAAAACAGTTTGCAGATCTTTGAAGATCAAATCCCAGTTCTTGAGCACCAGCTGTTAGCAGGAACACATGTATGCCTTTGATTGATTGATGATGGGTGGAATGGAAGTGACATATCTATGAAGCAGAGTCTGGGACAATATTCATTTTTCAATCATTAATGATATTAATTAATTTAGTTAATATCTCTTTAATTCTTCACTTTACACTTTGACATTGCTCACAGAGCCCAAATATTTCTAGATTCATTTTCTCATTCTTTTGAACCTGCAGTATGTCATAAATGATGTTGAAGAAACCTCACGCATTCAAGAAAATGAAATATCTGTCAAGGTTTTGCCTAACCATTTATCAGCCAACAAGTACTAGTGCAGTTTCCCCCATCTGCGTGCAAATATTTGATAAAGCATTGCTTATTCCCTGCAGGAGCTCCAGAGAGACATAGAGAAACACAGCACAGGCGTGGCCTCTGTCCTCAACCTGTGTGAGGTCCTACTACATGACTGTGATGCTTGTGCCACAGACGCCGAGTGCGATTCCATCCAGCAGGCTACGCGGAACCTGGACCGGCGATGGAGAAATATCTGTGCTATGTCCATGGAACGAAGGCTCAAGTAAGCTGGGATGTTCAAACAGTGGGGACAGGGGAAAGACCCAATGAATAATGCAAAACTACCCAGAATATCCATTGTTCACTATTCCCACTGTGTTACAATGCTCAAAAATAGCTTCGGTTTCACAAACTTGCCATCGTTTACATTTAGTTGTGAAAATAAGCAGGTATAAAGGTAATATAATACCCCCCCTTATTTGCGGCTTCAGTTGTGCATGGTCAACCGTGATCCAGAACCAGATTACCCTCCTTCTGAGGTAGCGTAAGGTCAGTAGTCACCTGACACTGCATCACAGTGCCTACCAACATCATTCATCTCACTTCCTTTCATCACACGGGCATTTTGCCATCTGACATTGTCACAAGAAAAGGCTGAAGGCAGTACAATAACATACATTCAGAGACAGAGAGACCACATTCACATAATTTTTAATATAGTATATTGTTGTAACTGCCCTATTTTATTATTGGTTATTATTGTTAATCTCTTACTGTGCCTGATTTGTAAATTAAACTTTATCATAGCTAATGTATAGGAAAGAGCATAGCATAGGCAGGGTTTAGTACTATTCACAGCTTCAGGTATCTGCTGGAGTCGTGTAATGTATCCCCTGTGGATAAAATGGGGACTCTTATATATAAAAATAACAAGCCAAATTACTCCTGACCTAACAGATTAAATGTAATTGAGAAAAATTAAAATATGCCCTTGCTGAACAAGTATAATGTTAAGAATTGTTAGTGTGAAAAACCCTTTGAAATTCAAAGCAGGAAAAAACAGTGATGTGTTAGAAAATTGCCATAATGTTTTAAGGCACATAATCTTGATGCTCTCTGGGGAGCCCTTGAAAGGTTAGTGTTTGTCTTACTGTCTTAGGTTGATTTTGACGAGCCTGAATTTGATGTTGTACTTAAATGGATTTGCAAACCTTGGTGTTGTTTCAGCAGAACTTTGGCATGAGTGTGCACGGCAGTCATGGTGTTGCACTTCTAAACTTCCTTGCACATCTCCAGCACAGCTCATATTATGTGCTTATAATACTCAATTTGGGTAACTCTAACTCCAGAGCTGCAGGATGTGTGTTTAAAAACAAAGCAAAACAAAACACACAGCTGTTCCGTTTTAGCTCAAACAGTTGTCTTTTTCACTCTGGTCAAATTTGGCTCAAGGCACAGTTATTGTTTGGCACAACAGTTGCTTGTTTAGATGCTCTTAATCCTGTTGTGGGCATCAGACAGGGTTCCGGAGCACAAACGGCCTCAAACAACCAGATTCTGTCCTTTCATTTTCTGTCTCAGAATTGAAGAGACGTGGCGGTTGTGGCAGAAGTTTCTGGATGACTATTCTCGTTTTGAAGATTGGCTCAAGGTTTCGGAAAGGACAGCTGCCTTCCCCAGCTCTTCTGGGGTGCTCTATACAGTTGCCAAGGAAGAACTAAAGAAATTTGAGGTGACTTGTAATTCCGAATACTTAATCTAAGGATTAAATTTTGCAATGAGAGTAGCCTGCTGGTAGTTGGTGTCCCACAACATAAACTAACTGTTCACCCACAAGTTATTTGTTCAAACAGTGGGATGATGACTTTGTAGTCATTGTTATTATTACCTTGTAAGTATGCAAAGGAGGGCTTTATTTTAAGATTATCAAGAATTGCAAGTAAAGTAGTAAGGAAGAGAAATTCTATTAGAAAACTAGAATAGTGATTCCCCATGAAAGATCTTGGCATTCTTTTTATTTCATAAATCTCCATAATCAACCATCTAAGATTAAAATATGATGGTTTTCCATGATATAAAAAAAAATCTACCTTCCAAATATATTTTCTTGTTTTTTTTATGTAATTGGAGCATAGATATGTGTTTTTTTAAGTCACTGATAAACTGGAGTTGGCTACAGAATTGAACAAAACGTTTTAATTATAAGCCATCTCTAATTACTAGCGAAGAGCACTGCCTTCTTGAGTCACTAAGACTTTTTCAATGACATACAGACAAAAATAGCATCAGTATAATCATTTTCATAATAAAGGAATCATTTGATAACTGATTCCATTTCCTTGCCTGCTTGTACAATCTTGAGCTTGCTCTATCCTTGTAACACAATGAAGCCCCTGCCTCTCAGCTGCCTCTTACTTTCACAGATGACCTGACATTACCTAAACTGACCATTTTTTAATTTGAAGTTTCTTTTCCCATCGGTTTCCACTGATAGGCAGGTGTGTACTCATATAATTTGGCAGCAAACAGTTCTGATGCATATATGCTACAAAAAAAATCATCCTTGATTGCTAATTTGTCTGCCCCAAACACCCTGAGATTTTTAAGACTAAGACTTAAAAATCAACCAGATCCAGCAGGATTCATTTTTTTCCTTGTGATGTCAGTCAGCCAGGCATTTATGGAAGACTGTTGTATTAAATATGAAATGTGGGTTCTGTTCTTAATGGGATTTAAAATCTAAGTATCATAGACAGGCAGCTATAGAGATCTATTAAAATGTTCCAGTATTGTATGAAACAAGAAAGAGTGATTTGCATATCTGAATATGGATTTATATGCAGCCATAGCACTGAATTCTAGAAAAAGAAATGTTTCTGTCTAAAAGGTTTTCCCTTGGAAAACTTCTAGGAAAAAGTTACAGTAAGCTCTGAAAGATTTCAGGTCACCCCGATATGACCCAGGGCTAGTGGAAGTATTCAGGTCCTGCATCTTATTATGCTCAGCTTCCTAAAGGTTAAAACCTTTATAATTGGCTTATTTCTACAAAGCAGATTATATAAGATCCTTTTTGATGCTATTTTAGACTCTCAGATTTTATGGCAAAAGTTAGCCATATATTATTAGCCTCTAGAATGAATGCTCTTACCATTTATCTTGTAGTTAATTCCTTTAAAAGACAGAAATAAATCACAAAAACAAAATTTTGCATGAGGAAAGCCTTTCCCTGTTTAGTTGCGTAAAAACTTGCAGTGGATCTGGGTGTGCTGGGGTATCTGCCATCACTCCAGTGGGAACACATACTCCATGACTTCCCACAGTGGCAAAAGCCGACCTTTCCTCACCACCTCCTTTTCTGGGGAAATAATTCAAAATTTTATAGCATAGAAGATTGGATTTACTAAGATGAAGACTCTTAAAGCAGCTCTCAGAAGGAACACCATTTCAGAAGCAGAAATGTGGTAAAATGTAAACACTGTGATAAGCCAAAGAAAGCAGAACTTTGAGATTTAGATGAGTACAGTCCAGTTAATTTTACAATTTTCCATCTAATGCCAGGATAAAAATCAGTCGTAAGTCATATATATGAGTTTGAAAAAAAATATCCGTTTTCTTTTGGCCAAATGATTTTTATGCTAGGGCAATGCTGTATTGCAGAGGGAAAGAAAAAAGAGTATTTACCTTCAGAAACTGTAGGGTAACCTCAAAAGTAAATAGACACTAATATGTAAGGTGATCCATCAGCTCTAAAATGTTTTATACACACTGAGTAATTCATGAGAGCAACAAAAAGGAAACAGAGTATGTTCCAAACTTTTTTCTGTCTTGGGTTATTATATTTTAGCAAACTGCTTTTCTTAAAAGTTGGTGATAGCTTGCACTTAGAGGATCTTCTGCAGTTTTAATTTTTTTTAATAGACCCAGAATTGAGGCAGTTTCTAGATTTTTAGGAAATTATATAGTTTACACTAGTTTAACTGTAGATATCTTTTCTCAGTATTGACATCGGAAATTTTGAACATTTCGAACTTACATTTCAGCACACATAAACATTTTTGTAATCAATTTGTTTCATGAGAAAATTTTTTTCAGGCTGTTAATTATCTTGTATGTATATATGTATATTCCATATGTGTATGTGTATATTCATTCTATATATGTATATGTTATATACGTGTCTCTGTGTGTATATATATATACACCTACACACACATACATATGTATATTTACTCTTTACCATTTTCTTTTATATTTTTCTTTGATCCAGTTCCCTTCCTTAAGCTACATTGACCACATTACTTTGCTTTAACGAGGGGAAGTATATGCTCATTAAAATTGTCCTTTCCCTGTTGATGACCTTGTGACTTCCCATTGTCCCTGACACCGAAATATGAGGCCCAGGCATGTTTGCTGAGAGCCCTTCACTGGTCTTCCTCACTGATGCGCTTCTCTGTGGTCTCAGGCTTTCCAGAGACAGGTCCACGAGAGCCTGACCCAGCTAGAGCTAATCAACAAGCAGTACCGCCGCCTGGCGAGAGAGAACCGCACGGATTCTGCCTGTAGCCTGAAGCAGATGGTTCACGAAGGCAACCAGAGATGGGACGACCTGCAGAAGCGCGCCACCTCCATCCTGCGCAGACTCAAGGTCCTTACTGTGCCTGCCCTCGGCTCAGAGGCCCGAAAGACAGCGTTGGGCCATTTGAAAATATGTATTCAGTATTCAGACATAATCTCAGCGACTTCATAACATTGGGGTAACACGGGGGTATACAGGGTCGGTGTGTATGGTGATGGATTGCAGGACTCTCATTGCTTGTGGAGAATGTGACTTTACAGAAGAACACTGGAATGGGCAATGCCATCTCAGTGTGTGTATGTGGACTTTTTCATTTTAATTATTTTCTTTTCACATCCAGCATTTCATTGGCCAGCGTGAGGAGTTCGAAACTGCCCGGGACAGCATTCTGGTGTGGCTGACGGAAATGGACCTACAGCTCACTAATATTGAGCATTTTTCCGAGTGTGATGTTCAAGCTAAAATAAAACAACTCAAGGTAATAGATCAGTGATTTTTCACATTATCAGTGCGAAGAAAGGAGAGATTTATAGACCCTTTAGTAAAGAACATAGTAGAGGACTCTTTAAAAAATAAGTTCTTGATTGAAAAAAATTTCAGAAAATACAAATATTAAAAATTAAATAAAGAGCATCACCCGGTGAAAACTACCATTAACCTAGATATTTTTAACTATTAATATGATTGCAGGTGTTAAGGAATCTTCATTTCTGGTTTTTGCTTTTGTTTTTTCTGATATGTTTCAAGCACCTTCAAATTGGGGATTTCATTCCACATAGTCGGCATTTGTAGATACCAAGTTAATTTTGAAGCATATTTGATATGTTTCACTGTGTAACTCCAACACAGTGACTAGTTTAAACAAGAGGGATATTCATCAGATATAATAATTCCCTAAGAGAAGAATGTTTAACAACTTGAAGAATGTGTAAGGCAGTTTTTGAAATTTTCTTCCCAGGATAGTTAGTTTGTTTTTGTTTTGTTTTTTTTAAGAATGATCATGATACCCATAACCTCGGGTTGTTACAACAAAACAAGGAATTGGCCTTTAATTATACATTCTTTAATTACAGAGTTATGAAAAAAAAACATAGAATAATTAATCCTGACATCCTGCACATCCCCTCTCCCCATCATCCCCTCTACCGCCACTACTTCTCCCAAATCATTTCACAGGCAAATCAGTATTTAAACCTTCAACTGGAAATGTCTATCAAATGGTAGTTGAATCTTTTCTCTTTTGGACTCCCACAGTATCCATAGAATTTACCAACACCCTCCTTTCCCCCCCTGGTAATTTTTTTTATTGGACAGTTTCAACTATTTCAGAGTATTCTTGTATTAAAATTTATCCTCTGAAACTTAACACCAGTAGCTTAACACTCTTGAGCCACATAGAATGAGTGTAATCCTCCAGAATTCCTTGTTTTCCAAATAATTATATAATTGTCTTCCCTGCGTATGTCCTGAAACAATAAAAGAATCATCTGAGAAAAATTTGTGACATTAATTGTCATTTGGATGGTTTCCCTTAGTCATGTTTGACCTGTGATCAGGAAATCCAAAATTAAAATATTCAACCATAATTCTTTAAAATGCTAAATTTATTTCAGTGACCTTGCATTGCTTTTCATCAAGGATAACCAGTGCTATCAACTTTTATGATGGGTTTTGAAAGGAAAGGAGTGACACACAGCAGCAATTCACGGGAGAATTCCGCTTTATTAGGGAAAGGTGCTGGGTTTATAGGAAGGGGCATGAGCTAATTGAGGTGTCACTTCTACGAGGCTGGTGGCTATTGGCTAGGTGCTGGGATTGGGGGGGGCAAGGGGTGATTGGGCTTCAGGTGGCGCCGGCAGGAACCGAGGACCTGGAAGAGAAGCAGGAAGTTCGCCATCTTATGGGTGGGGCCCTTCATTCCCCCCTTTCTCCTCTATGGGGTTGTGGATGTTGCTTTCTCTCTGACTGCTTCCTGCTGAACAGGGGTGGAGAAGGGAGTGAGGGCTTGAGGACTGGGAGGAAAGGGTTGATAGGACTCCCCACAGTAAGGACGAGTAGATGTGGATTTCTTCAGGTTGGAAATAAGTGAAGGTTCCCTGTAACCATAGGTCGAGGACTTGTTGATTCCAATGGTGCCAAGAGGATACGGGTGCCAGAAGCCAGGGCATCTGCGGCCATTGTTTCCAGGAACAGTTTCCAGCGGAGAGAGGGGTCCATCTCAGTGTGTGGTGAGGAGGTTACGTGAGGGTGAGGGATCTTCTGTGGCTAAAAGCTGGTAGTTCCTGAGTAAAAGCTGGTTGAAAGTTTGACTAGAGATTTTACCGATTTGGGATTTGATAAACTTTACTATACAAGGCAAGAAGAGACAGGGGAGAAGAATGATTATTATAGGGCCTGCAATGGGCCACAGCCAGGTGAGGAAGGGGTTTGTTAGTATTGAAGAGAATGGGTTGGAATTGGAAGCAGAGTGGAGGCTGGAGGCAAAGTCGGTGAGTTTGGTAATGTCAGTTTCTACAATGCCGGATTCGTTGATGTAATAGCAGCACTCTTCCCGAAGGAAGACACAGGTGCCGCCCTTTTCAGCTGTAAGCAGATCTAAGGCCCGCCGGTTTTGAAGGGTGACCTTAGCTAGCGAAAATACCTGTCTTTGGAGAGAGGCCAGGGAATCGGCAGTGGATGTCAGGGCTCCCTCAAGTTTGGTGTTGAGATCTCTAATTGCCCATAGAGAGTGACCCAAGGCTCCCCCTGAAAACCCTGCCCCAATGGCTGAGGTGGCTAGGGAAATACCGACCATAATGGGAAGGAAAGCAGCCCTTCTTGTGCGCGAGGGCAAGGGAGGTTGGAGCTCAAGGGATTCTGCCATGCTGTAAAGTGTAAGCTGTGGGATTAGGGTGACGAGAATGCAGGGTATATTGGAGTTGGGAGGCAGTGAGTTGAAAAGACTGCCATTACACCAAAAGAAGTGTCCCGGTTGCGTAAGTCTTAGAGCCGGAGGTAGTGGTGTAGATAGAGAGACAGTGAAGTGCACTGGAGTGGGGAGGGGTTGGGCCTACACAGTGGTGGATGGTGAGATTGTTTGCGTATTCTGGTTCCCATAGGGGTATGTCTGCCAGGGGGTGGAGGGGTTGTCCTTCTGCATGGAAGGAGTAGTTGGAAATATTAAGGGGCATGGCGGCCAGCAGTGGGCGCTGTAGTGATGCGCACAAGAAACAATTGGCGGTGTTGAGGGTGTTGTTGAGAAAGATGGTGGTGTCTTGAATGAGTTGTAACCAAGACTAGGAGAAATTGGAAGAGGGTCGGGGATAGAAAGATGAAGAAGCACCATCAAATGTTTGAATAATGACTTTTTTGGAATGTCTGATATCTGATGCAACTTGAGAGATCTGGGAATGAGAGGGAACATACTCCCGAGAGATATGAAGGGTACCGTGGGGGGTCGAGGGCCCCCCGTAGTAAACTGAGGCTGTGACTCTGGCGGCCCATCGAGAGTCCCAGGGATCTGGGATTGATAAGGAGAATGAGCTGTTGGGATATTTTATGAAATGGTTAGAGGAGTAATACTGTGGATACCGGGAGTTACCCATGTAGTGAATGGCGCAAGACCTGTAGGGACATCCTCCGTAGGTGCCATCGCCTGCATTAGGCTTGTTTTTGGTCATAGAGGAAGCAGAGGTAGGGAGAATAAAGGTAGCTGCTAGTGAACACTTCGGTGGAGGGAGGAAAGTGGAGGTATAAAGGCTCGGAGCAGCCTTTCAGAGGGCAGTCTGATGTGGCAATGAGGGCAGTAATTTTTGTTTGATGCTGTGTGTAAGTCTGTCTGACTTTGAATCGCCATACAAAGGAGGCTGGGGTGGCGGGAAAGACAATAGGAGTGAGGAAAAAAACCGAGAGAGAGCGAGGGAGCAGTAAAGGAGGAAAAAGTCATGATTCGGGTATGGATGGCAAAGGGGGTGAATGGGATTTTGGAGGAAAGAGGACAGTAAGGTCAGGAGTCTGGAGGGAGGGAGAGTCTGTAAACTTTTGTAGGTTAAGAGATCCTTTAGGTGATGTGGGGACAGAATGGTAAGGGGCATAACCAGGAAGGAGTGGGAGAAAGGTATGGGATTGTCCTGGATTGTGCATAGAAAGGGGGGGGGGCGGTTCAATGGGAAAATCTGTTTACCTCCTACCCCGACTACAGGAGTAATGGCAGGCGTGGTAGGGCACCAGTATTCTCACAAGACTGAGAAGGTGGCTCCTGTATCTAGGAGGAAGGAGATGGGGCGACCGTCTACTATTAAAGTAACCCTGGGCTCCTGTTTGATGATGGAAATGGTCGGGCGAGAAGCCCCCGGGCCCCGTCAATCTTCTTCTGCCAGCCCCACTACGGAGGGCTTAGGATGGGGGTTGTTGGTCCAGCCTCCCCTTCGGGTGGCTGGGCAATCAGACCCCCAGTGGCCCTTTTTGTGGCATCTGGGGCATGGGGTGGTAGGAGGTCTGGGGGAGGGGCACACCCTTGACCAATGTCCTTCTTGTCCGCACTTGAAACAAGCTCCTGGGGGGGGTTGTTTGTAGAAGGGCGCCCAGGTTGTGGTTTTATCAGCTGGGCCAACATTTGGAAATTGGCCTGATCAGCCTTTTGTTTATGGCGTTCTTTCTCCTCCTCCCGGTTATGGAAGACTTTAGAGGCCACTGTTAGGATCTCAGTCTGTGGGGTAGCGGTACCCTGTTCTAACTTTTTGAGTTTAGCTTTAATGTCGGGGTACCTTTGAGCTAGGAAGTATGTCATAAGGACATGTCTCCCGTCAGGCGTTTCTGGGTCCAGGCTGGTAACTGTAATAGGGCTTGAGGGAGTCTGTCTAAGAACTCGGAGGGAGTCTCCTCACTCCTTTGAATTATGTCTTGGAGCTTTTGAAAATTGACTACTTTACGAGCTGCCTTTTTCAGACCTGTTATTAAGCAGCAGGTGAAGATATCTCAAGAGCGGAGACCCACGGTGGTGGGGGACTGAAGGGTTCAGGCTCAGTCTGTGGGGGAGAAACAGGTGATGGGGGCAAAGATGGAGGAGGCTCCTGGGACTTAGTTAGAGGGGGGCTGAAAGGCTCAGGCTTGATCTGCAGGGGGGTGAGGTGGGGGAGGAGATGGTGGTGGAGGAAGGGGGAGGGCCTGTTGTAGGAGAGGAGGGGGAAGGGAGTGAACGGGAGGCTTCTGCGGGTGAGACAGCTTGCAGGCTAGGAGAACTTGGGGGGAGGCGGGGGGAGGAGGCAGAAAGCTTCGGTACAGGGAATCTCCTTCCATTTTTTCAGGCGCTGGCAGTAGTTAAAAGATCGCGAGTGATGCTAGGATCAAGAGTTCCCCCTGCGGGCCATTGGTTGTTACTGTCTAGGGGGCATGTCGGCCAATCTTGGGAGCAGTATTTATGGAGAAGTTTTGGTTTTATATCAGGCGTCAGGGAGAGGGTGGCTAGATGCTTGAGCAGGCGTTCAAGAGGTGAACTTCCAGGGAGGGATGAGGAGGCTCCCATGGCTAAAGGACAGAGAAGGAGACAAACAGGGGAAGACGAACGGAGACCCTCGGACTGGGAGCAGACGGCAAGGAGACAAAGGGCGTCCCCGGTGATCCTTGGTGGTCTGCGGAAACTCGTATACGAGTCGGTTTCTTAGGAAGTGTGGGTCGTCTCCCAGACTCCTCTAAGAAGGCAGAGTGCCGGAGTCCGAGGTACCTGTACTAGGGATTTTCGGCGGAAGGAATTTTCGGCGGAAGGAATTTTTGGCAGAAGGTACAGAAGGAGGAATGGGGGGGAGAAGGGAGCGTTCTCATCCGCAAAGGAGTCACCTCGTTTATGGCTGTTGGAGGAGGGGGCTGAGGGTCTGCCGCAGCCGTGAAGGCCTAAGGTGGGGAGAGTTCCCTCCTCGTCCCCGAGCGTCAGGGCCTTGCTGGACGATCACGGTCAATGGCGCTGCGATAGCTCAGGGAAGAGTGGCCCGCTCCGGGGGAAAACTTACCCAAAGGCTAAAGAGGAGTGGTGAGTGTGAGGAGCCAGCGCCGGAAAAAGAGGACGAGGGCAAGCTGCTGCTGGTGTCGGGGGAAGCCCAGTTGGGGTGTCCCGTCTCCCGGGTTTCGGCACCAATGAAAGGAAAGGAGCGACACACAGCAGCAATTCACCAGAGAATTCTGCTTTATTAGGGGAAGGTGCTGGGTTATATAGGAAGGGGCATGGGGTGATTGTGGTGTCACTTCTACGGGGCTGGTGGCTATTGGCTAGGTGCTGGGATTAGGGGGGTGAGGGGTGATTGGGGTTCAGGTGGCGCCAGCGGGAACCGAGGACCTGGAAGAGAAGCAGGAAGTTCGCCATCTTATGGGTGGGGGCCCTTCAGGTTTGAATTTTTTTCCTTTGATTCTTGACCCACACTCTCCACGGCGGTAAATTTTATTGACCAAAGACACCTTTCTGGTCATGGAATTCTAACGATTCTATTTCTGACTCCTGTTCTTGTTTAAAAATTTTATGCTGTACTTTAGAAAGTAAATAGCCTCTTGACTTGTCATTGTATATAGTAAATTCAGTATCCCCTACGTGGTTTTTCTAAATATGTTATCTTACGATCATTTCATGTCAATGTGGGCAATAAAAAAATGACATGAGACTTGGGCTCCCTAGGCTTTCCAGCAGGAAATTTCGCTGAACCATGACAAGATGGAGCAGATCTTTGCCCAAGGAGAGCAGCTGATAGAGAAGAGTGAGCCCCTGGACGCAGCGGTCATCGAGGAGGAGCTGGACGAGCTCCGGCGGTACCGCCAGGAAGTGTTTGGGCGCGTGGACAGATACCATGAGAAACTGACCCGCCTGCCTGTATGTTCTTCTTTTCGTTGTCGTGAAATCTAAAGAGAATTAATGGTGGGGGATAAGATAGCATCGTAGAGCTGGTGGGACTCTTGAGCCAGACACCTGGGTGCCGGTCCCGGCGCTGACATGCTGGCTTTGCAGCCTTGGGCAAGTGGCTTCTTGTCTCCTGCCTCAGTTTCCTCAACTGCTAAAGCTGTTTTCATAACAGTACCTGCCTTGTAGAGAGGATTACCTTATGCATGAAATAAGTTAAGGTGTATATAAAGAGCTTGGACGAGTACTTGGCACATATCTTCTAAGGAAAATGAAGCTTCTGGAAGAAAAAAGGGGTGAAAGCAATGGAAACAATTGCTCAGTCGGTGAGGTTGTTTAGTTGATTGTTTTTCTCTTCCACTTCCCTTATTGCTACCATAGTTACATCTCATTGGCAAGTGGTTATTATTGGAATACTTGGAGTTTTCTGTGATAAAATATAGTTTGTATGTGTAATATAATGTGAAAAAGGACCAGCTGGCACTTTACCAGTAATTTTCTTTTGTTCCTGGTAAGTGCCATTGTGTACTTATTGCATGGCAGGTGAAGTACCAGGTTGCCTTTATTTACATTAGGTTATTTAATCTTGAATCAGTTCTTTGAAGTAGGTTTTCTTATTTTTCCCATTTATCCAGTGGTAAAGCTGAGGTTCTGATAGATTAATTTATAAGACATTTTAAAAAGGGACCAGAAGAATCTTACTTATTTGATGACAGGACATTTAAAGTTATCCCCGCCGAGGCAGGAGGCGGCCCAGATGAGCTGAAGGGCGGAGATTTGGCGGGAGGTGGGACAGGCGGGAGGAAGGGGGCCGTGCGGCCATCGAGGTAACCGGGTTGGCCGGCCTGCATTCCAGCTCCCAGAGGATGAGCCCGACCTCTCCGACCGGGAGCTGGAACTGGACGACTCCGCGGCGCTCTCGGACCTCCGCTGGCGCGACACCTCTGCGGACAGCATGCTTTCCCCCCAGCCTTCCTCCAACCCCTCCCTCTCCCTCGCCCAGCCCCTGCGGAGCGAGCGGTCGGGACGGGACACCCCTGCCAGCGTGGACTCCATCCCCCTGGAGTGGGACCATGACTATGACCTCAGTCGTGACCTGGAGTCTGCTGCGTCCAGGACTCTGCCCTCCGAGGATGAAGAGGGGCAGGAAGATAAAGATTTCTACCTCCAGGGAGCTGTTGGCTTATCAGGTAGGAAAGAGCTCTACCTGTATATCGGCTTGAAAGGAAATACAAAAGAATATATATTGTACTGGAAATATGTAAGCTAAGCAGAATCACCTTCCTTCTTCTGCATTTTTTAGGGGAAATTGTACATAATGGAATAATTGGATATAATGTGATTATCAAATGCAAAAATTGGCATGGCCATTGATTTATCACAATATACTTTTGTTCATACTGTGTCACAAGCACTTTGTAAGTATTGGGATGCACAGTTCCTTTCTTCTCAAAGACCTTCTGCTGTGGTATGGAACACACACAAATAAGAAACATCTGTGGGAAATGTTTGGCACTACGATAGCAATGTAAACACACAAGTGCTGGTCTAGAAGCACAACCAAGGGGTGACTGACCTGGAGCTTTGAGGAGAGGCTTTAGGGGGAGACTCTTGAGTTGCGACCTGAAGGACGATTACGAGTCAGTCAGGTGCATGTAGCAATGTTCAGAGGAAGAAAAATAAGGGTGCCCGTCTCAGCCTGATTGGCCACTGGTCACCTGAACGTTGTCCAGAACAACAAGGCTATAGACTGGGAGGCATGCGGTGGACAGAGAGGAGGTGGCAAGGCAAGCCAGGACCTGGGCATAGAGTACGTGTTCACCATGGACAGGGCTTTGATTTTTATCCTGAGGACAATGGAGAGCCACCGCAGGCTGTAAGGAGGGAGGTGATGTGGTCAGATGCCTATTTTCAAAGAACAGTGGAGGAAAGCAATTGAAAGAGAGTCCAAATGGAAGTTTTTTATGATCCACGACAGAGAGATGATGGTGGCCTGAAGTAAGGCAGCAGCATTAGGAAGAGAGAGAAGGAAAAGATGTGAGAAATCATGAGGAGTCTCCGTAACTGATGGTTGACTGAACTGCAATTGAGGCCATTTCCTGCCCTGGGCATCTCGCTGACCTGAGGACCGCAGGACAGGGAGAAGGCCGGGGGGTCTATGGGCCCAGGGCAGGGCAGCAAGAAGCAGGGAGGCAAGGAGCTCAGCTCTGCACAGCCTGAGTCTGAGATACTGTAGAAGATTCCAGGGGGAATGCAGATGGGTTGCATAGCCACACATCTGAATGGTGATTGTCCCTGAGGGAGGGCAGAAAACCACACAGCAAGAGCATATAAAGGGAAACAAGAAGGACGACCCCCGCAGGACATGTATATGGTGAAGGGGTGGAAAGAGAAGGAGGAGCATTGTAAGAAGGGGAGTAAAAACAGAATAAATATTTGGAAGCCAATTTGTAGCACTTTTAAATGCATCTCATCCATTCTTTAAAAGGAAATTTCTGCTTATTTCTGATGGTTCACACTTGGATTCCCAAGGATATGACTTTTCTAAAAAGAAAATGATTTCTCTCATTTCTATTTTATCTTTACAGTATAGCCTAATAGGCATTTCTTGCCTAAAGCATCCCCATCCAATATGTAGCCACTAGACACATGTGACTGCCACTAGCCCTGAAACATGACTGTGCAAAATTGGGATTTGCTGTGTCAAATGCACTTTGATGATACACTAATTTCAGGCTTAGCACAAAGAAAGAATGGAAAATTAATAATATTTATTGCATGTTATAATTTGGATATCTTGGCTTAGTAAAATGAATATTAACATTATTTGATCTGTTTCTTGTTACTTTTTCATGTGGCTCCTAGAACATTTAAAATTACATACATGGCTCACAGTATTTGTACCGGATAGTGCTACTCTAGAATCTGTCTAGCTTGAAGTCCCAGTTCTGCCACTTACTAGCTCTTGAAACTTGAATAAGTTTGGACTTCAGTTTTTTCATCAATAAGATGGGACTAACACTTCAGGTTTCTGTGAGGATGAATGAGTGCTGAGAACAGTGCCTGGCTCATCAAACCCTGTCCATCACTGTGCGCTCTTAGTCTGATTTATTTCAGGAAACTTTTGGTGAGTGCACTCACACCCTGCTGTGTCTTCAAGAGCTATCCATCTAGAACAACTAACTTGCTTTTTTCCCTAGGAAGTTACTTTCCTGCCACAAGGAATCACAGTTTCCAGACTTAGCTGTCAACTTAGACTGTGCTCTTTTCGCAGATATACTGATCCCTGAAAGTCCCGAGGCTTATGTAAAACTCACAGAAAGTACGATCAGAAATACCGCTGGTAGGCACAAAAAGCCGAGCAAGCCTCCGTTCCTCACCTGTAAAAGCCTCTTCTCTTAGCACACCTACTGTACCTCTCAGAGCTCTGCAGCACAAGCATGTTGAGGCAGAACTATTCTCTCTTACCACTGTACTAGAAACAAAAAAACCCAAACATGTTTGGTTGATGCAACACCAAAAATAAGATTTCTGTAACCAAGTGAAATGAAGTAACTTCTCAATTTGCTAAATGGTAATCAGTTGCATTAAATACAGACCTATAATGCCTATTAACAGAGGAAAATAGGAGTTGGAAACACTGGTCTCCAGCATCTGTGCCCTGGCGCCTGACTGGGTCATAGCAGTGCTGACCGTATGACTTCTAGAGCTTGCAAACCTACCTCTGGCTGGGAAGTCAGGGCTCAGGGCTCTCGTCCCAAGCCCACCAGCCTACAAGCGTGACCCCAAGCCAGCTTTTCATGCTCTTCATCTCAGCGGTTACATGTAAGACAAGGGGTGAGACCAGATGTTCAGCTCTAAAAAATTATAATGTTTGTTTAATAAGCCTTACCACATAAAAGAATTTGAAATGAAAAGGCATTCCACAGTATCTGAAGACATAGAGTTTCCTGTGGGGACAGAACTATGCCTGCCACAAGAAGAAGGAAAGAAAGGAAAACAGAACCAGTTTTGCTTAATGTTGCAGTAGGCAAACTCGTTCAGGGTCCATAATTTGGGGAGAGGTGGAGAGAATAACGTCTCAACATGGTGATATGATATTGAAGTGTGAGGTTATTTGTTTACACTTAATTTTTTAAAGAAAAGCAAAAACATAGGAAGCAAAGTAGCATTACCAAAACAGTGCCTCCTGATTCTCAGAGAGAGACCTCTTGTAGGTGTATTCAGAAGGCCTTTTCTCCAAAAAATATTAATAAAGCTTACTAATATTCATGCTGCTTTCACCTTGTGCTAGCTTGTCTCTGATGACCAATGTTCTTGTTCAATTCAAAGACTGCAATACCCATACACACACACACACACACACACACACACACACACACACACACAATAATTTTGCAAAAATATATTACAATTCTGAAAAGAGATGAGCCAGGAGTTCTAGGCTGTGAGTAAGAGCATGCCTATGTGGAAATGCTAGCATCATAGCTTTCTCCTGGTTTGATTTCAGGTTTTAAACCAAAACAAGGCCTTACTGCTTCGGTGTCTGTCCTGAGCTAGTTTTCTTGGTTAATTTGAAGTCATGCCTCAAGTGAACCACGCAGCCACTTGGGACTTTAGTGGCACTCTCTTCTACTGAGGTGCAGAAAGGAGATCTAGAGAACCTACCTTTACTGCTTGATAAGTTTACTGCACAGGGAGCATGAGAAGCAACTGCCTCCTAGTCATCAGGGAGCAGGAGGCACCCCCTTAGGTTTTTAGAAAGGCCTTGCACAGCTGACAACATGCAGATTGGCAGAGAATGAGCGGGAAGAGGGAGCAGACCCTCGGGCCATTAGAACCTACTAGAGCCCTGCTGTAGCCTGCAGTCTGCTCGGACTCTCGGTCCAGCACATTCATTGGTTTGGTCATTTGAACTTCTAACCCACCAGCACGCAAGTACTAAGTTTGCTTTATAATTACCCACACACCTGCCATTTCTATACTGCCTCAGCTGAAATAATTTGTTAGACTTCTCGAATGTCAAGCTTGTAAAGCTTCTCATGATTGACACTGCAGGGCACCCCAGCGCCTTAGAGTCACAGATCCGACAACTAGACAAAGCCCTGGATGACAGCCGCTTTCAGATGCAGCAAACCGAAAATATCGTCCACAGCAAAATTCCCACAGGACCAGAGCTAGACTCCAACTACAGAGGCTACGTGAGTATCCTGACCCACGGGATCTGACACGTACCTGGAAATCACAGTTGTGTGACAAAGAACAATCCGTCTGGGGCACGAGAGCTTCATGAGCCCTCCAGACACTGCGCCGCCCTTGAACTCATGGCATGGATGTGCAAAACAAACCCCGTGAGCAGGTTACCCATTGGGTAAAACTGGTCTGTGCCCAGGCCCACTAACCTGTTGTAATGACCAGCTTGTTTCTTTACACAGAGAACTTAGATCCATTTAATTGAAAGCAACAAAATGCTTTGGCTCCCGAAAGCGATTAGGCGTTTTTCCAAATTCAGATAATTTTTGGACCAAGGTTATCCTTGGAGCAGCAGATTTTAGCTAATAGATTACTAACATAGAACGTTTTTAGTTCTTGGGCTTATTGATTCACTTAATGGCCTTGGGAATGTTTTATCTTCTGTTCTTAGTATACAGATTCTGGAGTGTTTGTGACTAACAGGAGGGATTTGGAAAAAATATGGTAAAGCTTGTGTATATTAACAGTTTTATTTTCCAAGCTATTAGTAAAGTGTCTAATAACTTTATTTGATCAAGTTACTGACCAAATAATTATTCCCAGAGAACTACCTGGGAGACTTTTCCTACACACACTTAAGAGAATTTGAAAGTAAATCTCATCCATGCCTTCTGTCTTCTTTTCACACCCGAAAGTCTGCCTAGTAAAAGGAAAGAAACATTAAATGTCCCAAAGTCTAGTGACAATTCACACATCCTACTTTTTGAAACCAGGGAAGAAACTATTCTAGTATATGCTGATGTTAATATCCTCATAATTACAGAAGAGTATTCAATCATGAGTTTATTTCCTGTCCAGTTAGATCTCTATATTACACTGACTTCTATTACAGCAAAACCTCTTTTTTAAAAATATAATACAGTTTTATGATGACCTTTCCAACATCGTTAATGTTATACTCAGCCTCAAAAATAATCAAAGTAACTTAATGGCAGTGTAATTTGTTAAAGGCTTTGAAAGATAACTTTGTGGTCAGGATAGCAGGACTGCCTTGAAATGATTTGTTCTTTTAACCTTTGAGTATAATGCCTGATAGTAAACATGGAGTTGGAAGCTTTAACTTTGATGTTAGAATTTATTCCCTTAATACCTATTAACCATTGCTTAAATTTTCTCATGAGACAGCTAGCTTTAACATGGCTTTATACTTTTAAGTGTTTGAATTATTTAATACCAAAAAGTGTTCCTTTGAGACTTGTGGTAATGTCATTATACCCACGTTTCAGTTTAAGAAGAGAGAGCAACTTGCCAAAAATTACTGTGTTGTGTTGCCAGCTGAGAGCTCTGAGTTTTAAATCCCAGATTGGTTTAGTCTGTTTTCATTCAGAAATTTTAAAAGAAATTACAAGGACTTCTCATGCAAAACCACACATGCAAAGTAGATGTTTAAGTAATTGCTATATACATACATGAATGTGTCACGTGCTTAGGAATCATGCTTTTGAACTTGCCTTTTTTTTAGCAGAGTGGCATAGTTTTCACAGAGAAGGAAAACACAGACACTGTCCTGTTTGAGGAACTACAAAAATATTGTCCCCAGAAGCTCTTGCACATGTGAGAATTTGAGAATTTTTTGATCGGGGCCTGTTTTCTCTGTCTAAACAGATGAAACTGCTGGGTGAATGCAGCGGCAGTATAGACTCAGTAAAGAGACTGGAGCACAAACTCAAGGAAGAAGAAGAGCATTTTCCTGGCTTTGTGAACCTGAACAGTACTGAACCCCATACAGCTGGTAAGTGAGCAGTGCTCAGTTCATGAAAGTGAAATAGAAGATCCTAATAAAGCACTTTGTTGCACTTGAGTTACATTTTGATGCTTGCCTCATTTTACCCTGGTCTGTCCGGAGAACTTTTCCCCATGTTACACTGATCTCCTGGGACGGAGGAGGAGGCGACAAGCATCGTGATGTTTGTTTCCACGTCCTATTTATTTTAATACACTGTCTCTGACATCAGTAAGTAGGCATTTTATGTTAACAGAACTCTCAGAGCCCGGTTGCAAAAAGAAACTAAGAATGTAATGTCCTTTTCATGCACATGGCTGCTTACTGCTTCACAAAGCTCTTTACAGTGTTAAATCCTATGTAGCTCATTGTCTTCCTCCGTTATCATAAAATATGCAGATAGGAAAAAGACAGCCATTATATTATTATTTGCAGCTGACAGCCACAGAAATGCCCATTGCAATTCCTTCCCTTTCTGTTGCTATTCCAAGTTAGCCACCTATGTAAGCTTAAAGCGTTTCTTAAGCATCACACGTGGAGAAAAAACCTCACCATCTGTGCCTGTCTCGTCCTGTCAGGTGTGATTGACCGATGGGAGCTCCTCCAGGCACAGGCCCTGAGCAAGGAGCTGAGAACAAAACAGAACCTCCAGAAGTGGCAGCAGTTCATGTCTGACCTGAACAACATCTGGACCTGGCTGGGGGAGACAGAGGAGGAGCTGGAGCAGCTACGGCGCCTGGAGCTCAGCACAGACATCCAGTCCATCGAGCTCCAGATAAAAAAGCTCAAGGTAGCTGCCCTCAGCCTCCCACGGGCAGCCAGACAGCAAGCTGGTCAGGTGAAACCGCCAGCTCCGGCTGACCTGCCGTGACACCGCAGCGGGGGGTCGTCAACAGAAGCGTGATGCTCTCCTCCCCGCCACTCCCTGCCCCTCCCCTGTGGCCATCCCAAACCGGAGTGGAAGGGCAGGAAGATGGGGCACGTTAGACCTAGCCACTGTGTAAAGAATCATGTATGATTTAATGAATTGGTATTTGAGACATGACCAGTTTGAATTTTATCAAGTATCTGGGTACCTCTGGGACCTACTTAACCTCTTTTTTAAGAGTTATTGTTAAGAACCAAGGAGAATAAACTCAGCCCCTGACACAATGGCCAGGTTCCTGCAAGTATAGCTCTAGAGCTCGAGAGGACGCCTCTCAGGGTGGCACCTGTGTGAGGGTGTGGGGGCCGAATGAAATAATTCGACATTCTGAAACCAGCAGAACTTTGGAAATAGATTATAGCAGTGGCAGAAGCAATTTTCAGTGTAATGAACAAGATGAAACACAACTAGAGCATGGCCGTGGTAAAACACCTGACATTTGTATTTGATTTTGGCCTGGACGGAGGTAGTATGCATTCAGGGTGATGTTTTGGTGGTGGTTTTGTTTTAAATCATCAGAGAAATGAGTGATCACCACAGATGCGCCAACTTCTTACGGAGTAGCCTCTGCACCAGCCCCATCACCTGCAGGGTGAGCCATCAGATGGGAGATGCCATTTGCTTTATCTGGATTATAAAATGCATTTTTCTGAAATACTTAATTTTAGTTCCTCTCTGGCACAATGTAAGGCAGTGTTGCTTTATAACCAAATTTCTTAAAAAGCTGATGAAGCAAATGCTGGCCAGGACCTGCGACCTAAGTGAGATTAGAATGGAGAAACAAGACCTTGAAAGTCATCTTGTGTGATTAAAAAAAGAGTCACCCAGCCATGCACCCCTTCCTGAACCTTCCCACCTGTTTTCTGGGGATAAATCTGTGGAATAACCATGTATCTTTCCACAATATCCCATGATCTTGTACTATCTCTGTGGTTGAATCTATATTACAGTGTTTTAAGAGTCTATTGAGAAATGAAAAATCAAGGCAAGTTGGAAACATAACAGATATGGTGAGAAATTATTAGAAAATGTAGCCTGGGGCGGTGTGATTTGTAAGGCCACCCTCACCCTAACTTGATCTGGGGATGTTTAAACAGTACGCAGATGTTCAGTTATTAATACAAAATCATGTGCTCAAGTTTTTGGGAGTCAGTTCTAGATTTTGGGGTAAAGCTCACGGTAAAAAAAAAAAAAAGTCACTTTTTGTGTGTGTGGTGTGAAATCAAACTAAATTGGTTAATTGATGAAATACCCAGTTCATTCCCTTTACCATCATGAGACTGTGGTCTACGACAGAGACAGTGTTCTCAGCCTGAGGGCCACTAGGTCTCTGGGCCTATAGAGTCAGAATAGCTGGAGGCCGCACCTGGGAATCTGCTTTCTTATCAGGCTTCCCATTTCATTCTCATGTACACAACTTCTAGTACCATTGGTCTAGTTCTAGTTCTCACACTGGAACTAAAAGCACATTTTCTGCTGCTCAGAACTGTGTTGCATTTTTGTGAACTCCCCTGCTGGGGGTGAGTCAGTCCTACTCATTGTCAGTTCATTGCTCAGCTCATAAGTGCTTCCAGCAAAGTTCCTCTTAATTTTATTTATTTCTCCTCTTGCCCCTAGTGGTTTTCAATCCCCATTCCTCAAACCCACAGGAACTATTCTGAAATATTTAATGAGTATTTTTTGTACATACAAATTCTTGAAAAATGTGGATTGTGCACATTGTGTGTGTGCATGTCCAGGAATTTTAAATTACATAACACTGTTGTGCTACATGTATCATTCTCGACACCATTGTTTCCTTAAGATCCATGTCTGTTGTCAAGCATCGCTCCAGTTCATTTGTTTTGGCTGCAGGGTAATTCTCAGTGGTGTGTGCCCACTGTGTCTTAAGTACTGGATTTTTTAATTTAGGTAAAGCGTTTCCAAAGGTCTTAGACTAATTTTTTAATGTTTTTATTGTTACTTTTTTGGTTGTTCTCCTTCTCCTCTTCAGGAGCTCCAGAGAGCTGTGGACCACCGCAAAGCCATCATCCTCTCCATCAACCTGTGCAGCCCTGAGTTCACGCAGACGGGCAGCCAGCAGAGCAGGGACTTGCAGGACCGCTTGTCCCAGATGAACGGCCGCTGGGACCGTGTGTGCTCCTTGCTGGAGGAGTGGCGGGGCCTGCTCCAGGATGCGCTGATGCAATGCCAGGTTCATGGGGCTGCAGGCAGGCCAGCATTCCCAGGGTCGATGAGTCTGTGGCTTGATTTACCTAGGTCACTAGAGGGATGCACTTGCTCCCCAAAAAGCCAGTATTTGAGCATGGTAACTTTGTGGAGAATTTGTGCATGTGACCAGGAGTTCACGCAGTTAGACCCCATCTTCTATCCAGCTGATAAGAGACTATTCCCACAAGCTTATCTCAGACCCACCATTCATTTATTCAGCAGATATTTGCTAAGCATGTAGGCAGGTGGACTTTGAACATCACAGTGAGCATTATAAATATTTACTCATCCATTCATACCACAAGTATTTGCCTGGTATCCGCTGTCTAACAGACATGGTGCTAAACAGCCAAGATACAGCACAGCCTCTACTTTGTTGAGGAAGACAGACAATAAATTTGCCATTAAATGGTTAATAAGATACTTAGAGATGCTGATGATAAGCGTAACTTAGAAAAACCACTCTAAGAGGATGGTCAGGGAGGTTTTGTGGATCTCTGAGCAGATAGCAGAAGGATATTGCCATGAAGGAGACAGAGCGAATGGGAGGACCCAGAAGCAGAGAAGGGCTGAGTGTCTTCAAACACAGAAAAGCGGCCAGTGTAACCAGGATATAGTCAGAGCAGCAGGGCGTGATGAGAAAGATCAGAGAGGTGGTCGGGAACTGCATCATTCAGGGCCTTGAAGGTCCTGAACAGGAGTTTGGATTCTGTTCTGAGCACGATGGGGAGCCCTTGAAGGATGTAAAAACTGCTTTCCAGGTTTCCATATGCCCTGAGAATAATAGCTCCTTGAAGGCAGGTGCCCAAGCTGTTGTTTATTCCCTTTACCCACTCCTGTACATAGCCTCCCATGCAGGAGCTCTTTGGTTACTATATATTGGGTAAATGAATGAACAAATGGGTGAATGAAGGAGATTGGGATTGGATTTAGGTCTTAAAAGTTGGGAAGATTTGAGCAGAGGGAGAAGAAAGGGGGGCAGTCACTTCCTCCCAAACTATATAATATCCCTAGATATTAAGTATTCTGATGCCAATTTTCCTTGTCTAAGTTTTCCCTCAAGTGGTAAGTGAAATGCTTTTGGTAAAAAACGTGAGCTCTGGTAATTACAGCAGCACCAGGGCCCTCCTCAAAAAGGAGTTGTGTATAAGATCTTAAAACCAATGTGTCTTTACCAACAGTAGCAATTGCAAAGAATGGAAATTTAAACTATTCAGAAAAGAAAAATACATTGTTCTAGGTGATTTTATACCCCATTTTTTTTCATAGGATTTCCATGAAATGAGTCATGGTTTGCTGCTTATGCTAGAGAACATTGACAGAAGGAAAAATGAAATTGTCCCTATTGATTCTAATCTTGACGCAGAGATACTTCAGGACCATCACAAACAGCTGATGGTAAGATGTGTGAAGTCTGGCAGCCTCTGGATATTTTTAGCAGTGATCCATTTCATTTACAGAAAAGAAATGGGTGGTAATTTTTTTTACCTTTTGCAATATAGTCTCTAATGTACTCTTTCTGTACTCCTGGTTTCCAATTTTTGTGAAGCGAACCTGCAAAGAAGGTAACACCTACTAGCTTTAGAATCTGGTTCTTAAAGTCACTGTTCAATTGTAGAAATCATAGATGTTCTTAATCTTAATTGCTTGTTTTATTAAAGCAACTCTTTGGTGAAATGCTTATTTTTAATTTAAACTGTATTTGTTGCAACTGTATTCCAAAACAATATCAGATGTCTTATAATAAAAGGACACTGAAAGTATTAAAATAGAAAGAGACCTTTAAGAATTCTTAAGAAGAATTAACATTAACTTAGTATCTAGTTTTCCTTAAGCTAAGAGAGAGGGAAACATGATGACTTAAATTGTTTTCATTATCTGACAGAATGAAAACAGTTCTCAAAAAGCAAGAAACTTTTGCTCAGCACTAAATTCAAAAGGAAATGTGCAGAACTTCTATATAGATTCTTACACAAAGAACTTTGGACAGTATAATATAAAGCATACTTAAGTGATTTTATAAATGATAAAGAAGCATATTTGAGTTCCATTAGGAGAAAATGATGTGCATCTTGTAGCTTTCTGTATTTTAAAAATGTTATTTCTTAACATTTAACACTTACTAACCTAACTAACAAAATTGGTAGCTTTTAAATTCAGTACTATAAAGTTCTTAGAAACTAAGAGGAAATAGCTATGCAACTGCATTTTTACTGCATTTGACCTCAGACATTAAGTTGCAAGTGATGAATCACCCGTATATCTTTTTGAACATCCTGAACAACTATCACACTATATCTAGACATACTTGAGTTCTGCTGTGTTTATATGTTAATGTTTTACTTTCTTGCTTTAAAGAAAATCTTATGTTTTATTTGCATAATACTTTATATTTTAAGTACTTTCATGTATAGTCACCAATTTGAATCTTCCAGTAATACTTACTGTGTACGAGGCAGGAAGTAGTATCATCATTTTACCAAATGAAAAAACCGAGGTCAGACAGGCTCAGAGGTCTTACAGAATGTTTTTGGCAGAGGCAGGATTAGAACAGCAGGTCCCTGATCTCCAAATGCCACGGACTGCTGCCTCCTTTCTTGTGTGAGCACAGACCTCTGATGCTCGGGTATAACTGCCCACTGAGTTCAGGTGATGTCATTCTGCACTTTGGGAACGTTCTCCAATTATTGACATTCTTAGGAAAATATGTCTTATTGTATACATAGCAAATAAGGCATGAGTTACTGGAATCCCAGCTCAAAGTAGCCTCCCTGCAAGACATGTCTTGCCAGCTGTTGGTGAATGCTGAAGGCACAGACTGTTTGGAAGCCAAAGAAAAAGTCCATGTGATTGGAAATCGGCGCAGACTTCTCTTGAAGGAGGTCAGTCGTCATATCAAGGAGCTGGAGAAATTATTAGACATGTCAAGCAGCCAGCAGGTAAGCTCTGAACAGCACCACTGTGTTGTATTTCTTACAGGCTACCAAGAAACATCATCTTTATCCCTTTTAGAAAGACTTTTAATGTGGTACTTGTCACAGATAAAGTGTCCACTCTTAATCACTGTTCTTATGAGTCCTGTCTCAGCTCATAAACTTACTTATAAGACACACTGCTTTTGATTCTATTACATCCAAAGGACCTCTTGTAATTTCCTCTGCTAACAATATTATCTCCATTATTGTCGCATTTCGTTTTATGGTTTCAGCAATACAGCTGTGGTAGATCACAACCGATCATTGCATATGAGTTTTGTATTCAACCCCTAGAAGACATGAATTCTCCTGACACAGACAGCAATGAATTCATAGAAAATGTCCCATGCTCACTTATTTTTTATATTTTTTGCCTTGATTCTCTTCCATCATGGTAGTATTGTTGGTTTTGAGAAATGCGACAGCAAATACAGAAATACTTGATAAGGCTTCAAACATTCAATTGCAAAATCCTGTTATGAACACACAAACACGTTGCCCCCTATAAGCATGCAAAAGAACAGTCTACTCCCAATAACAGCAGAGCCAGAAACACTACAATTTCTCTGATGCCGAAAAGGCAGGCTCCTGGATAACCATCTTTTGTTTCTAACACATGAATCAGTTTCTTTTTGGTCCAAGGGACCTGCGGCTGTCAGGCAGATTCATTTACATCCTTTACTTCCACTCAATACATCCATGTCACTAAGAAATAATAAAGCTACAAGTGACATAGTAATAGCAAAGCTATACTTAATGTTTTCCAGAAGGCCAGGCTTACCACCAGGAAAGCCTAATACACTAAAAGAACTAGGTTCTGTACTTCTTGTAATTGTCTGCTTCTGTATTTCCCAAGGAATGGTTTGATTTTTATGGAGGATGGATGGGGGTGGGGTAGGAAATTTCACTGTGTGCAAGAAAGCCTGGGACATGGAGTCATTCAATTCATCTATCTCCCATGTAGGATTTGTCTTCCTGGTCTTCAGCTGATGAACTGGACACCTCGGGATCTGTGAGTCCTGCATCAGGAAGAAGCACTCCAAACAGACAGAGAATGGTAACTTTCCACTGGTCGATTTCAGTTGGCGCATGGGAGCGAACACTGGGCAGCGGATATTTGTACCTATGGCAGGGTCCACAGGCTCTTCCCTGACAAGCAGGAGTCCCCAGACAGAAGAGGGTTGTCACACTGACACAGCCAAGTGCCATTTCATGCCCTGCCACGTGCCCTCCCCACGGGTACGCAGGACTGGAAAAGAGCAGTTCTGCTTTTCAGAAGCATCAGGGCTCAACGCGTGGTTGGTACACAGGGAGACAAATTATTTTTCTTGGTCCAAGGCTCCTCTCTAGAATGGTGCTCTCTTGTCCCTTTGCCGGCGCCTCCCTTCAGACCACCACCACCCAAGTCCACCTAAAAATGTACACTCCACATAAAGGGGTGCCACTGCCAGGGGTGGACAAAACCGTGAGCCTGTTGGGAGCCCACTGAATTAATGAGACAAACAGAGGTTCTGTGGGCTCTAAGCAAAGAAGCTCCTTCACGTGGTCTTGAAGGTTTCCCACAAATGTGCTGCCCCAGCGGAGGCAGCAACTCAAGGTGACTGACCCACAAGGCTTGTGGGGGGGCTGCCACATTGGCATGCAATAGGAGGAAAAAAGACAAATTTGGCCCCTGCTACCCTCTATACCTTGATTTCTCTGTGTAATTAGAAGCTTATTTTTTGTTCTGTTATTTTTTTTTTTTTGGTCTGTCTTTAAGATTATATTCATTTTTATTACATTCCATTTACCTTAGTTTTTAGAAATATTGATTTTATTTGTACATTTTTTGTTATAAACACTTAAGTTCTATGCTGATAAATGTTACTATCTTTTATAGGATTGTTTTTTACTACATTCACTAGTTTCCTATAGATGCTAGTTTAAGAATGTGAAGGAATACTGGCTTTTCGAGTCAAATTCTAGCCCTTATTTAACTTGAGGATTGAACATGTTGGGTCTTTATCAATAGTCTACAAAAAACAACCTCATGTTGCTTGTTACTTTTTTATCAAGAATTTTAATACTGTTTCAGTGATCTAGAAGATGAAACAGTATGGTGTGGCATGATATATTGAATTTTACGTTTATTGTAAATTTACAGAGATCCTTAACTTGCACAGAGTCATTTGTGTTTCTACCATGAAATGTGGGGAAAAATATACCCACTGTGCTCTGGACTCCCGAACTACCATTTACGTTTCCTCGATGACTTATAATAGAGATGTGAATTTATTACCTTCCAGAGAAGAAAAGCCAGTTTCCTTAATTCATGGGTACTGATCATTTCGTTTGATTTATTTTTCCTTTGCTCCACTTTTAGTTCAGTTTTCATCAGTAGCTTGTCTTTATTTGCCTGGACTGAACATTCTTCTTTCTTTACCCCCTGTTCATTGCAAACAGCCACGAGGCAAATGTAGTCTCTCACAGCCTGGACCCTCTGTCAACAGTCCACATAGCAGGTACCTTATTCTCCTGGTTTGCACACTGTTCTAGAACTCCAAGAGGATGATGAAAATTGTCCATGATTTAGGTAGGCCTGTATCTGGTCTGTCTCAGGGTAGTTGAAAAATTACTCATTTAAGGCCACACCCTTTCCTAAGAAATTGGAAGAGACTTTTCTAAGTGAAAAGCACAAGTAAAGCTTAGAGCATAAAATATTTGGACGCCACCAAAATAGTCTTTTAAGTTTACATTGGCCATCTGGTACTTTTCATCAAATGGTATTCTGTCTGCACCTGAGGATTCAATACAGCTGATGGCATAGCCACCATTTGATTCATGGCAGACTTTTATCATCCTCTTTATTTCTAGATTTTACAGTAAGACAGATAATAGATCAGTGAATTATTTTACGAGTCACCAAACCCACAAATCTGAATAAAATATACTAACATCCCCAGCTTTTTATTTTGTTTTCATGTTTTATCCAGATTGTGGGTTTCAGATTCTCAAAACAGCAAGTCCTAATTTGGTATTATTTACAATTTACAAGCACCTTCTCTCTTCTGCTTATCCTAAAACTTCTCTTCAGCTAGCACACTCAGTCACTCACCTTTCTGACACTTGGCAAGCTCTTTCACCCCAGAGACAAGAGCAGTCAGTGCCCTGCGCGCACACCTGCAGAGAGCTTATCCACAGCTGCCACCCCATGCTCACGCCCAGCTTCCCACAGTCCCTCACTCCTGCATTAGAGGGGCTTTGCCTTCTTCGTTGTCCGTGTGGTGTCTGTGCTTCCCTACCCTCTTGCTAATCAGTTCACATTGCCCCAGACTTCTTAAAAATGAAAATACTGTCCTCAGAGCTGATTTTTTACTCCCATCCCAAGCAGTTCACTGTTAAAATAGTTTGCCCCTCTAGAAACTCATCATGACTGAGCCAGAATCTAAATTCCTGGAAGGAGGGTGGGGGAGGAGGAAGCGATGAACTGTAAACAACCCCTGAGTAATCGGTTCAGTTTTCCAGCTGTGTGCCCAAGGGACTGGCTGTTTGACTTGGTTATTCCCACTCAGCTGAAGAAATGCAGAGCTTATTTTGATGTGCTTGCTGGTTTTAAGCCTCCCTTTATTACTGTGGTTTTTTTGTTTTGTTTTGTTTTGTTTTTCTTTCTCTCTGGTTTGAAGACCATTTTGTTGGCATTTTTTTTTTTTTTGCCCATAATAAAAAGTCATTCATGAAACATGAATGGAGAAAGACTGACAGGCGTTTTGGAAGGTAATGATGGACTTCGACAGGTGCTCTGTTGTTTTCTTGGCCCCGTTCTCTGTCTGTTTGGAGTACATAAATAGATAGTCGTGTACTGTAGACAGATTACTGTTTTACACAGTCCATCTACTCTCCACAAATTGCTGGGGATGCTAGGAATGGAGATGAGCGATATCCCTATCGCTTTCCTTTAAGGATACCAGAGATCCATCTTTGGTTAACATAAATGATGGTGAAAAGGGAAAACGCTCTTAGGTCATTACGCAATGCCACTAGCATCTACCTTTTGATTCCCAAAGATTGCAACAATCAACTCCCCAGTTCTCTCAGACAACCACATGGGTCTTCTGAGAATGTCAGAGGCATCGTTTCTTAAGGCAGCAAGGGCTTCACCATGTCTTCTAACAGGGCTTTGCAGCTGGGACAGCCATTCTCACTGTGACATCGCAAGGTGCCTGTCAGCTCTGCTCTGTCCCGCACTGTTTATTAATGTCTTTCTGAGCACACAGCACAATGTTGCCTCTGCCACTTAGACAACCTGGAATGTAAATGGTCTCCACCCACATGGCAGACTTCATCAAACACCTTGGCAGACAGGTTGTGGTTAGACCTTCTTGGACTTCTTAGCTCCTTGGCACCTCAGTTTGGGGTGCACGCAACCCCACCAATGAAACGCAGAGTCTGCTGGGAAAGAAGTAACTTCACTCACAATCCAGGCTGTCATGGTATCCTTTACATGGTATCCTTTACGTTGAGAGTACCCTGTGTTTGATCTTGCACTGCTCCAGCAAATTTGAAAAAGCCACTTTAGAGGGTTGACCCTAGCAATCTGCAGTGGGAAAATTTTAGACCCATATTTTTTTCTGAGAGGGGGAAAAAGGCTGAGTTGGAAGAAACTGGGTATTAGCTTGAAGGGAAGGGTTCTTAGATTCTTTTTACTGTTTCAAGTCAGGTATTCATAATAAAAGTTGCTTGCCTGCTATAAATTTCAGTTTGATTTTATGGTCACTGTTCTGTGTCTTCTTACCTAATTTCTAAGCCTGCATATGGATTGATGCCTACTGTGGTTAGGCCCTGAACCTCTGTTAATAAAATATGGTTCCTGCCACAAAAAGACCTACAATTTGTCAGAATCTAGATTCCCTAAATCAACATAAGCAGCCTCTCCTTAAAATTATAAACATTTGAAAAATATCTGTTTGCATTAATAACTATTCATAATATTTTAGATTAAACATATTTAAGAAGCATGCTCTTTGAAGCAATGTTTATGACGGTGTGGCTGGTCGTCTTTCTTCCTGTTGACTTAAAATTGTCTAACCCCATCAGTAATTAGTGTTCCAAACTCTACTGTAGATTAGTTGGAGTTGATAAGTGGGAAGATTTTACTCTGTTTTCTAGCAAGACAAAGGAATAATTCTCTGTAGTCTGGGTAGAGTGAAATGGTGACATCATTCCAAAGCTTGGTCTTGCACAATTCAGAATTTCCCTGGGTACCTTGGTCTCCGACACCTTCTGCCCAGAGGACTAAGGTGGAATTGAGAGATGGCAGATGACTGGCTGAACCAGTGAAAGGGTGGAGAAAAAGACCGCATTTTAAAATATGTTCAAAGTCACCAAATATATTTAAACAAGAGCAATGGACCTTTTGCATAAGTACCAGGACTTCCCTGTGAACACTATTCAGTTCCTTGTGGAATTTTTTTCTAGTCTTTTCTGCCAAATTCCTCCCTGGGGATCTGTTTATTCAAAGCATTCAAAGAGCCTCAGCCTACAGCAGTCTGGCCTCCAGAGCAGGCTGGCCACCAGGCTGAAGACAGTTACAGGGTAAGGCTCAATTTTGTCTCTTTTATAATATTTTGAGGTGCCCATTCCCAGTGTTTCCTGGGAACAAGTCAGCACTTTGGGAAATGTATCACATATTTGAAAACACAAGTAGTAAATCAAGAATGTTTTCCTGAGAGAAAAGGCTGAATCCAGCCAACCCCTAAAGTTACAAGCACACCCTTGTTTTAATCACATAGATAACAACAATAGGTTGCTGACATTTATTTAATACTTAATGTGTTTTAAGCACCATGCTAAGCATTGCATATCTGTTGCCTCATTTAACTCTCACAATACCTCTATGATGTGACTATATTCCAGATTCCACAGGCAAGGACCCTGGGGATTAAAGACCTGGGGACTGAAGATTTGAACCCAGGGCTCCCTGCCTAGCTCCTAGCTTGTTACCCACTCCCCTCCCACAAAGGGCTATTGGTGGGTGAGATCCTTTAAAACAACAGTTCCCAGGCTTGGGATACCACAGGCTGCCTGAGATAGACGAGGACTAGCCCGAATGTCCTCTTTAAAATAAGAGGAGACTGAAATCCTAAGTTGATTCTGGAAATTTATCTTCCGAACCGCGTATCTGGGGAACAAAGACCATTCACCCAAAAGCAGGCAACAAGATCACAGACAACCGAGATATTTCCTCACAGTAACTTCCTGTTACAGTAATGCCAGTGTTAGCTAACAAGTAACACAACAAGTTGAAGGTTTCTTTCCACTTGTGTTTGAATGGTGTATGCACAGAATTAGCTCATTTTATTTTCCTCGATTATGTAAAATTTTTTTAGATGAGTGGCACCCTTTGTACCCACTGTTCAGGCTCCTCACATCTCTTGGTCACACTTACTTTTCTATGGTGTGTTGTTCTATGCTTCTCCCTCCCCTACCAGCCTTCTTCTCTCACAAATATATGCATTTTGGGAAAGAGATGAAAGAACAATCATTTACCTAGAAATCTGAATGAGTGAGGGGAGTGAGAAAAATAACAAATTCAATATTTACTTGTAAAGGATGCACACATTGCTGTACAGAAACATCTGAAATACCTCTGTTATGCTCCTTGAATTAGTTCACACATTAGTTCTTCCATAAACAAAGTCTCATCTGGCATCTATTGGTGTAATAAGGCCTTTGGGAAGTGATGAATAACTAGTAGTCAGTGTGTTGGTTCTGTTCTTTCCCGTCAAATTTCCCAAGACTCTTGAAACTTGGGCGATTTTAGGTTGATAGATAAATATTAAAAGTACCCTTTTACCCTGGTGTCACTAATCTGTTGGTACTGGAAGCCCTGGAATAGGTTCGCCCTAAAGAAGAGGCAACTTTGGGCATGTTGAAACCCTGCTCATTGCCCCAGGGGGGTGGTATTTTTCTCTGTAGATAAATTGGACATTTCTAAGAGCAGTCAACTGCATGGAAGCTCACTAAGCACTGGGTGTTCTCTTTGCCCCTATCTCAGCCCATTACTTCCCCCTAGGTTGGCATTCTTCAGTGTTAGAAGGCACATGCTAATTACATTTCACTACGGAGCACTCTGATGCTGTTAAATGTGCCATGTCCTTCAACAGACTTCATAACAGCAGAGCCCATATTCCAAGGAGTTTTTCTCAGGAGTGAACTAGTCAACGTGCAGCCCTTGTTTTGATCTTGATCTTTGGCTGAATTCCTCAGAAAGCTAATAATTGACAAACAGGCTATTCAGCTCTGTCACTTGGATTGTACTGTCAGTTATATGCGTACTTCTGCCCATCACTAATGTCCTTTAAGTCCCCTAAAGAAGAAGAGTCAGTTGAAAATAAATACATTGTATCTAAATACTGAATCATGAGGAAACATGGAGCTCTCTTTTGTGCTTCTCTTATAATTCGTGCAGTGACAGGTGGTGAGTGTTGTTCACCAGGCCATATTGTCATGTCAGGGGGAAAGTAGATTGAAGAAAAATTCAATCCAGGGCTTATTGGTAACTATCCCACCCTTCTCCAGACACTTTAAGGCAAACAATCAAATCCATAAACTGTCAGAGCCCAAACAATTTGAGGATACTCATCTTTGCAAATGGGAAATCTGAAGGCCAGAAAGACTAAATTAATTGCCCAAAATTATACAACTGCCTCAAAGCAAAATGCCCTCATGTCTATTGACTGACTTGCTGATCTATGTAATGTGAGGCTTTATGATTAGAAGCATTTATTTTAGACATGAAGAAACCACTCACCTCCAGATATTTCAGGGTACAAGTATTCTTTGCTTCTACCTGTGAGATATCTGTGACATAAATATGACCTGGAAGGCCTTCATTCATGTCACCAAACTAAATGTCTGCAGGGAATTTGGAACCCTGAATTCCTGCCAGACCTCCTCCTTTAATTGTGGGATTTGGGGCAAGTGATTTCCCCTATCTCTGAGTCCACATCCTAGAGTTAAAAATCGCAGGGTTGAAATCTTAATTCTGCCTCTTGCTAGCTGTTTAACCTTGAGCCAGTTACTTCACCTCTCTGAGCCTCCTTTTCATCATCTATGAAATGAGGATAACAAGCACATCAGGGACTATTGTGGGGACAAGTGAGAGAACCCCAGATAAATGCTTTGCATGTTGTCCAGCAATTAGAGGAATAAATGTTAACTCTTTTTACCTACTAACCTACAAAATTAGAAGATGAATTAGGTATACTCTAAGTCCTTATCTCAACGTGAATTTTTACAATTAACTCAAGAAGTTTCTCTCTTCAACTTCCATTAATAGGTATGTGACATGCTTCTTCCCCACAAAACATATAGCTGTTGCTTTTCAGCTCAGTAGGAAGAACTCATTGGTCTTAACATAGGGCAGTTAATCAGCTTGACCACTAAATGGTGATTGAACTCTTATGGCCTCAGTTGGTAGACTATTTATACCAACCAATTAGTAGAAGACACAAAATGTATAAAACATACGACCTTCATGTTGGAAGGCCATCTAGTCTGATTCGAAGGGTTTGAAGAAGAGGTTGGCACATAGAGGTGAAGTCAGTTGCTCAAGGTTACACAGCCATTAACTGTAGACTTCAGGAAAGAACAGTTCCAATTTAGGCCAGTGATGTGCTCTTTTCATTACACATTAACAACTGTATTAGAAACACAGGACTGCTGCCTGGGACTCCTGCAGGACCTCTGCCTCACATGTTGCATTGATGCTTTAATAAAAGAGTTTTGGTAATCCCTCTGTTCCCTTTTAAGAAGATTACATCTGTATTTTAGCTTTTATTTTCTTTGGTGCCACCCCTTATTCCTCCCTGATGCCAGTGTAATCTGTTTTCAGAAATTCAAAGCTAATAGGGTAGCTGGAAATATAATGTTTCCTTATGAGAAAACCGCACGGTGTAACCAATACAGTCTCACACCTTCACGTTCAGTGTCCTAACCTTAGTGATACAACAACCATAAGCAAATTCATCCTAGGTGTGGGTAAAGTGTCTAACTGGGACATCTGTTCTTTTTGCTTCTGCAATATTTTGTCTACATGTGTAGGTATGCCCAAAATGACTCTTGTAAATACCATTTCTTTCTTCATCTGTTGCAGTGGTAGCCAAACAAAACATTAATGGATGCTCACAAAGAGAAAACGGTGTACCCCACCCAGAACTTACTTCCATACTCAATATTTCACAGTCTATCTTATGAATTGTGAAATTCATGCTGAATCTCAAGTGCACTGTTTAAAAGTAGATGGGAAAACCTGGAATTTTGAGTCTAGAAGGAGCCTTCAAGGTGACCATCTGTCCTCAGGAAAATTGTGTCCATTTCCCAAAGTCACAGAGCTAGTCTAGTGATACATAAGATCAGCCTTGAATCTATGTTATTCAACCCCAGTGTTCTGGAAGGCTGACTCCACTGCCAGCCTTGTTCATACAGCTTCGGAACCCACTAATGTCAGGGCCAGACGCTGACTCAGTGCAAGATGAAACCGGGGTATTCTCAAGGGGAGTCCACTTTACGGGTCTGCAGGATGACAGCTCCTGTTCTTGTCCTTGCTGCCTGGATCTTGGCACATCCAAGATGGCTACATGGAATACTTTGTATGACTCTGACAGCACCTAATTTTGCCCACCGCTGCTCCTGATATTCTTAAATCAAAACCGCACTGCATCAAGCTTCATTTTAATTATCCTGGATCTACGAAACTTACAGTGGTAGAATGTGTGTAGAGCAGTTGCCTTTATTGATGGAAAATATTTTACCAAATTGAGGGGTGGAATTGGAACCCAGTGACCTTTAGTTGACTGACTAAATGTTTCTTTTTCATCAGTGCAGATTCCAAACAACTCTTCATTTGGTGGGGGGAGATCCCCTGGGTGTACTGCAGAAGTCTGGCAGCCACTGGCCAAGTTGGGTTGGGTTTGGTCCTTTAGCTTCCAGGAAGGTGAGGAAGCAAAGCCCAGCATCTGTCCAGTATTTGAGCTATTTGAGCTCCTTGTGTTGATTCTTCTCTCAGGTCCAGAAAAGGTGGCTCCGATTCCTCCCTTTCTGAGCCGCAGCCGGCGCAGTCTGGCCGAGCCTTCCTGGTCAGAGTCCTCCGAGCGGCTCTTCCGCTCCAGCTTCTCCTGCTGCTCCTCATCGGGCTCGCCTGCCTTGTCCCAATGTCAGAGGAAGACTACAGCTGTGCCCTTTCCAACAATTTTGCCCGATCATTCCACCCCATGCTAAGATACACAAATGGCCCGCCTCCACTCTGAACCAAGAAGTTGCCATTTGCAGCAAAGCAGGAAGCCTGCGGAGGGCTGGGCCAGATCAATCCCAAACTAGCAAAACAAGGTCCTGAATCTTGGCGGATGCCCTGGGCATGGGCTTCTCAGCTCTCCTCCGTAACCCGTGTGTGCCTGTCAAGGCTTCAGAGGCGATGGTAAACAAGGAGAAGAGCAAACAGCCAACAGGAGGTTGGGAAGAAATTTTATTGGAAGCCCTGAGCCTCAGCACTAAAGAGACTAAACACCTCCAACATTCTCTGGACGTGTGAATTCTGGGCCTTTGGCCCATCCTACACATACCCAAGGACTCCAGTAGGCCGTCTGGGCACCTTGCCCACAGGGCTGCCCCATCCACTCAGTAAAGGACTCTCCCCTTGTGCCACGGTGGCATCGGACAGTCTACCAACCAGCCAAACAGTGCTGAAGTGGTTTTAGTACCTTGTAACATACAATTTTTAAGAGCTTCCATGGCAGCTTCCTTTCTAACTTGTTTTTTGTTGGGTGGGGGGGGAGGCATGATGTTCTAACCTTTGCTTTAGAAGCACAAGCTGTAAATCTAAAAGGCACTTTTTTTAAAGGTATAAAAAAAACTGGATGTAATAAATAAGATAATGAAAGGCTTTATGTGGAAAAAAATGTTATAGTTAAAAATAATATTTATGTATGTACAGTTTGCTAAAGCCAAGTTTTGTTTGTATTGATTTCTTTGCATTTATTATAGATACTATAAACTATTTTGTCTGTGCTTTATTCCTTCCCCCTAAAGAAAAGACTCTAAATTTCCCTACTGAGCACTTATTCATACACAACCTAAGTTACCCTTTTTGCAGAATGGATGAAGCTGAAACATCAGTAAACATTAAAGGAAAAAGAATGATTAGAGGTAGAACAAATGCCATGAGAACTCTGGATAATTCTTTTCTCCCTCCTCCTTCCACAACAACCGTATCTCCTGAATTCTCGCTCCCACCAGCTTTCATGCTTTCTTTCCTATTCTCGTTGCCTAATTAGAAGAAAGTCCTATGATCTCTTGACTGAGGCCCTTTCTCCACCCCACCCAAGGATACTCAGCAGCCATATGGATTTTCTCAAGGCACTCTCTTGTTCAGTCCCTTTTTTTCAAGCCTCCCATTGCTTTTCATTGTGTACCAGAAGAAATATAATTTTAGCCTATCATTCAAGTCCACATACAGTAGGATTTTATTCTGTGCCTCTGATTTTGCCACCTAATGGCCCTCATGGAATTGTTTGGTACTCGTGGCATTTTAATCATTTGATAATTGGAGAAGGAAAATGTATATAAAACCCAGGTTTCAGATTTCTCTTGCAAATGGAAAGCTGTGGTGCCTGGCTGCATATTGCTCCATGACAATAATTGCTGGAGCGACGTGGCTTCAGACAGTTTCTGCGTTTGCACTTACGTCCTACCAACTTCTCTCATTGCCTGGCCCAGCCTAACTCCTACAGCAACTAGTTTACAAACCATACTCTAAATCAAGAATTTAAATGGAACGAGGTACTCAGAATCACCTGGAACTGCCCTCCATGGTTGCCACGAGGTTCATAGCCTGAGTGCATCTCAGTGAGGGCTCCTGAGCTTTTCAGGCTGTCCAGCTCCTGGGCTCACTGCCAACCTTCTACCCCAGCCTCTGGCAGGGGTGTCCTGGGAGCTCTCCGTTTAAACAAGGCCTGAGGTGATTTTAGTCCCACCCCCTGTTGGAAAGCAAAGGCCTGTTCCTTCTCACAGCCACCTGTTTGTTCTCACCACTCCTCCCCTTTCTCACGACACTCAGCTGGCAGACCACCAACTCCTTGAAGGCCTTCCCGGTCACTGCTGGATGGCACTTACGACTTCCCTCTACTGAGCTTCCTCATGTGGCTTCACTCTCATACATCTGCTTTCCACTGTCAGGTTACTCCTGTCTTATTTCCCCTGAAATGCCACTCAGGGAACAGATCTGAGCCAAGCTCTGTTTGCTTTTCAAGAACACAAACCTGTGCTTAACGTGTTTCCCATCTTCCTGCCCCTGGGAAGGCTGTGAGAGACGCAGGTGTCCCATACCTGAGGTAGGTCACGCTGCAGGCCTCACTGCCCTGTCACCCCTGCTTCAAATGCCTGGAAGCTGTGGTCTGGCCTCTAGAGCAAGTCAGCCTTGGAAGGGACACATGTTGTCACTGTTTTGGAAATCTCCACATAGTAAGAGATTAGTCATGGGAAAGACCAGCACAAATTAACTTCAGAGCCATTTCTTCTCCACATTACAATTAACCGACTTACCAGGCATCTCCCATCACTGAAGAATCAAATATTAAATATGGCTGAGAAAAAAAATCTGGTGTTAAGAAAGACTGAATAGTCCTATTTGTGTCTTTCTAAAGACCCCTGTGAAACACCTAACAAGATGCATGACATGCATTTCTGATAAACTGGTTGAAGTCTTGAACAAAAGAACACTGGACCAGAACAGAAGCAGACAGCCCGGTGAGTGTGAGCATTGAAGCCATGAGGTCATCCTTTCCCCAGATGATAGTGTGACCACGGGGCAAGGACCAAGCCAGCCACAGGTGAGTCTGGTACCTCTGCTTAGAGCCCTCACATGCCTCCTGAGGAAGGCTCAAGGGACACAGGACAGTATCAGGACTGTCAGGAGTCCTGCTGTGGCCAAGAGATAGGGAGTGACCCCATGAGGGCGGTGGGTGAGGAAGGGCCCGGCAGGGAGACGTCTTCTGCCCAGGAAGGGCAGGATCAGTAACATTCCGGTAATAAGATTTGCAAAAGCAAAGAAGAAACATCAGAAAAGGTGAGGAAAGAGACAATCCATAAAGCTAAGATGTTGCAATGAAGAGTTAGAAACTCCAGCTAGTGACTTAAGAAATCCAGGTGGAGCAGAAGGTCGGCAACAGCTGTGCTGGTGGAGCAGGAATGTTCCTCCTGGTGAAAGGCTGCCGCTTCCCTTGTTTTTGTAAGAACTGAGGAGAGACCCCTTCAAAAGACCTGGAGGAGAAATTCAGCCAGCTGAGGACTGAGATTTCCTGTAAAAGGCAAGCTGGGGCAGACTGATTAATAGCCCACGGCCTGGGACCAATTGTTAAGAAATTAAAGCTACAAAATTTAATTGACAAGCCATGTAAGAGATCGTAAAGCAAAAAAAGGTGGAGCACATTGATTTATGGAAGCTAGTCATGGCCAGACAAGCAGGGTTGCAAAGAGCTGGTGTGGATGGGCCTGGGAGCAGTTCCACCAGCCGGGTTTGGCCCCATTGCCATCACCAAACATATCAATGGGGAATTGTGCAACAAAATATTCTCAGAGTATACGCTGCACAGGTCCAGAAACAGCCGGGCAGAGTGGCATCCACTCACTTCACAAGTGTTCACTGGATGCCCGCGATGGGGCAGGAACTGCTCCCGGCTGCCTGGAGTCAAATCTCAGCTAGGACCTCATCGCTCTCCTCTGCCCATTAAAAGCAACCCCCACTGGACGGTTGATTTACAGAATAATCCGTATTTTCTTCCACCAGGTACGTCCTGAAATTTGGAATGAAGACAAATAAGGAGACTCAAAGGGAACCAAATAAAAACAATATCTAATCTAGGGGAGAGGAGGGAGATTAAGTTTATGGCATCTGCCTTCATTTCCTGACCACAGACTTCTTCTCCTTATAACTTCTTTAGCACCAGGTTTAGGTGAGAGGGGGACATGCTCGTGAAGAACATGAATGCTGGTCGGTAGAAATGGGGGCAGGGGGAGTGGTGGACAAGCATGGAGAAAGGCGATTTTCAGCTTAGTCATACGCAGCACCAGCATTAGTCTGGGTGATGGCAGGAGGTTTTATCAGGAGTGGGCATTTTGGTTTTAGATTTAATAATACATTATGAAAATTGTGGCTGAGTGTCACACCTAAAGGAACCCAGAGACAATGGCATTTAAAGAATGACTTGTATTCTGTATTCAGTTGCTGACTTCTCACTGACCTCTCCATCAGAGTTTTAAAATACCCATCAGGAATCCATTTGAGAATATTACAGAGGGGCCTAAGATTCGGGGAGAGCCTTCATTCAGATGAGTAAGTGAAAGAACTGAGGGTACTGGGGGACACTTGCTGCTGCCTCTGCTAAACAGGGCAGCCCAGGGCTCCCCAAAAGCAGGAGGCCTGCCTGGTAGTTGGGTAGAAGGAGGGAACCAGAGGAATTCATTTGAACTCTGTGGTCAGGAAGGAGCATCTTGGAAGGCTAAGGAGTTGGAAAGCTTGAGGATGGCTAATAAAAAACAGGATGATACACTGCAACACACAGTGAACAGTGAGGAGTATTTAATCTGAGGAACAGAGGAAGCCAATTGGGATTTGGATATAATCTTTTCAAAATATGAAGATCACAGTAAAATGAATCAGCCTTGGATTTTTTTTTTTAACCTGTTACCTGGTAGAGCAGCAGGAACATAACTGAATTTGAAAACCCCAGTTATAACAGGAGAAGAGTCCTTGGTAAGCTGGGCCATAGATGAAAGTCGAGAAGAAATCCAGATCTCCAGGCTGAATGGTTCTATCAGGACCTCACAGATGCGCCTGCTGGACCCAAGCTTAAATCCTGCCAGATACATTCCTGAGACAGTTGTAGCGCTTGGAAAGTGAAGCTGCCAAGCAGCTGCCAGCATGAGGACAGTTCCAGGCAGTGAGTTACTCCTAACCCCAAACCACCCAGCAAAACTCACCTCCCACCACCCACACCACACCTCCCTGTGGGGTTCACAAGTTGGCCAGAAACTGTAGGGATGCATTATATGGTACATGAGGCAGTCTGTCCAGGCCAGTGGCGTTCCAAGTGTAGATCAGATCAGCAGCATGCGTGTCACCTGGAAACTTGTTAGGAATGCACCACTCTTGGCTCAAGGGCTGGGTTCCCAGGCCCCCTCTGCCCTGAATTTCCCCAGCTTGGGATTTCACTCTCCCCAGCTGGCCACAGTGGCAAGTGGTGCAACCATTTTCCCCGTCTCTCCCCCACTGACTTCTAATATCAGCTTCATTCAATGATATTAAAAAGTTTTCCATATAAATCTTGATTTATATTCTGAACTCTACCCTGTGCTGTTGTTCTGTCTTTACATTGCTGTTTTAATTGCTGCAGTACATAGCATAACTGATTATAATAATAATAGATATATAAATATAAGGTAGACAACAAGTAAATATATATATATATAATATAAATATGTACTGCAACTTAATATACTAGCAGAGTATATTAGGTTACTTTGTTACAACTTCTAATACATCTTAAGACCCCATTTCTTTCTCTTTTTAATATGTATCTATTTTAAAGGCTAATTGTTTAAAAATTCAATGAGTTACAGACTTTCATTTTCTGGAGAAAAATAATAGTTTCATATCTCCCTCTCAATCATCTCCCAATTTGATGTTACCTTTCTAGGCCTTTTGATTTTCTTACTCAAACAGCACACACTTAACGTTTTTAAAAACTCGATCTATTTTGATTATTCTGTAGCTTGCATTTTCCACTTACTATTCCAACAGACATCTCAGTGCACATGTATTCATCCTCCCTGCATTGGACATCTCAGTATCTTCAACAGTTGTTTCCTTCCAGGTTTTTGCTCTCAGACATATATGCATGCATATCTCTGTGGTGCTGCTTCTGTTTCCCTAAGTGCTTTGTTCAAGATGGAATAACTGCATCCAAAAGGTATGTACATTCTAAATTTTAACAAATTCTGCCTGCTTATTTTCTGAAAAGTTGTAATGATTTACAATCCTACCCACAGTGGAGAAAAGAACTGTTTTCCTTGGACGCTCCCTAAATCTAGAGCAGTGGTTTCCAAACGATGGGGCTTATTTCCAAGTTGTTAATGTCCAAATTCTGTCCATTAGAATCTCTCAGAGAACTTTAAAATATGTAGGACCTTAGGCCTCACCCCAAACCAATTAAATCATGCTCTCTGGGGATCAATATTTGTTTGAAGCTCTCTGGGTGATTCCCATGTGCAGACAAGGTCCGAAGTACTGGAGTAGATTTTATCTGTTTTCTAAAATATTGCCCAATTGAGGGCCACAGTAGCTAGCTGTTTTCTAAAATTCATATTTCTATCACCAGTTTATGTGATAATTGTCCCATTTGTATTACTTCTGTGTGAAGTCTGTTTTATTCTTTGTTTTTCTTATCTTTTTTCTTTTTTTTTTACTTTCTTATACTCTCTCCAAGGAACTCTTTGTATATTAGAAAAATTGACCCTGTGTCTCATTTGTCTTGACTTTATATAGTTCCTCTAGTCATACAGAAAGTTTTACTTTTTTGAAACATCAAATCCAACAGGTTCTTTTTCCTTTATAAGTTCTGGGTCATCTATATATTAAGAAGAGCTTTTCCACTCCAAGATTATGCCAATGTTTGCTTCTATTTTCTTCTAGTAGGTCTATAATCTATCTGGAATGATTTTTGTAGTTGACAGGAAGTAAGGAACTACTTTGTCATTTTCCAAGTAAATAGACAAGTTACTGTTGCAATACTTAGTCAGGTCAGGAACAAGACAAGAATACCTCCTGTTATCACTAGCTTCTAGCAACCTAATGTCAGCCATCATGGGGCTTGTGTTTAGTATTTACCATATAGCACCTATTTTTAAAAAATGAAAATCTGTATTTATTTAATGGAAAAGATGTCTACTATATATTCTTAAAAAGAAAATACAGAAGAGTTTCTATAACAGGCCCACATTTTTGTAGAAAGAAGACCAATATTAATTGTATAAGGTAAGGAGAAAGAGAGATGTATTTGAAATTCAAGGCTTAATATTGTGAATAGACTCATAACAGGGAGAAACAATTTTAAACACTTAAATTGTGACAAGGAGCATGATTTGTTTCTGCACTCCAAATTGCTGTAATAATCATAATAATTTTAAAAGATAAAGAAAAAAGGCACTTCTTGTGTGAGGAGATATTTGATTTGCTTTTTAATTTAAAGAAAAAAAAATTTTGGTATGCCCAAAACAAATGGTGACAGGTCAGTTATTAAAAGTAGTAGAATCCTAACAGCCGACTCGGCTCTAGGTGGCCATCCTGAATTTATTATTGATTCCAGGTCATGAGAACAACAAAGGTCGTGCAAGCCCCCGATTTCAGATGAAAAGGCTCCCTGACGAGGGTACTTGGTGAATTCTGGGAGAAGAGCCTTCCTGGCAGAAAGGTCCTCCAAATGAGACTCATTTGTTCAAGAAAAACCTCAGCTTTCTAAACTACCACCCTCCCCAACAGTCAGTCACCTTGCCTCAGGTGCAATCAGCCCATTGGGGAACAACCTAGTCACCGGAAGTGATGGGGCGCTGGGACACTAACAGCCACTGGAAGTCCCAGGAAGCTTATCCCAGAGCCCTTCCTTCCTGGTAGAGGCGCCACAGATTCCCATGCTTTACATTTTTCTTTAATCTGCTCCTACTCAACAACCTCCCTCAAGATTCTGCCCATTCAAGCTGGGTGGGGCTTAGATCCTCCATCCCACCCCTCCCCCATGAAGTCCGCTGATCAGACTGGTAACCTGATAGGGAAAGGAGCATCTATATGTGTATGAAGTCCTTTTTGTCCAGGTCCTATTAAAGAAGCTTTAACTATAGCAGACACTTTGGAGCCAAAATACCTGGGCTCAACCCTCAGCTTAGCCACTTCCTAGCTGTGTAGCCTGACCAAGTTACTTAACCTTTCTGTTCCTTGGTTTTCTCCTCTGCAAAATGGAATAATAATAGTACCTAGTGTATGAGGTTGTTAGGAGGATTAAAGAAGTCAATATAAGTGCTGTACAGTGCAAGGCAAGTAGGAGGGACAATTACTCTAAGCATTTTATTATTGTTCTACAATAATAAAGCAAAACAGAAAATTTGTTTGTTATAAAGCAAAAACAGAAAATGTTTGCAGGCTGCACTAAGTAAGGCACTTCCTCTGTGGCCCTTTACAGAAACAGTTTGCTAACCCTTGAGGTAGCGTTGCCCAAGACAAGCCCATTAGTGGCCGGGCTGTGCCAGGTGTGACCCCAGGGTCTTCCAGACTACGTTTTCCTGACAACACCGCTCCCTGGGGCAGCTCAGCACGTGCTCAACCCTCCCACACTGCAGTGTGTCCGCCACGGAGGCTCTTCCCTGAAAACACTCTTGTGACATCCATTAAGAGCTGCTTCTTTCTTTTCCCAAGCTTTTTTGCTGGGTGGTGTTGGGGGCAGATTGGTGTCAGGTTTTAATATTCACCTTCCAAATGGAAATGGCATCCCCTCTCAGAATAGGCACAAATCCTTTGGCCTCTCAGAGACCGCATTGTCCTGGTGGGGGCCCCCTGCTAGGTCAGGGGTCCTCGCTGTTCCCTCAGCCGCAGGGCTGGGTCAGGAAGGCCAGATTCTGGCCCCTCTGCAGAGCCCCCTTCTCAGGGCAGGGTGCTCCCCATTGGCAAAGAGCATGCATGTGGGGTCTCGGAGAGCTCAACGGGAAAGGGAAGTTTGGCACCAGGATGGTAACATAGTTTAGCAGGTGATGAGCCTTATAATTGTTCAGGGTTTGGGGTCCTTACTGTCGGCTCAGTGAGGTCCTGGGCCTGTTTCTCTGGGGGCTCCATCAGCAGTTTCTTCTCTCGGTGGCCTTTGTGGAAACGCTGCTGAGAGCTTGAGTGTCCCGTGTCGCAGAGGGGCAGGGGCTGGCGGAGAGGAGGGCTCACTTGTCAACACTTTCCTGGAAAGGGGACACAGGCAATTTGAGAGGGTATCTCTTTTATCTTTCTGCCTCTATGCAGCCGTGGAAAATAGATTTTAAATATCTCCACATTGCTTTAAGCTCTCTGATGTAGTTTTCCATTGTATTTTTTTAAAACATGGGCCAAAAGCTAACAGTTTTTCCCATGGGAAGAAGCCTGGAGGCCTCTTAGGTTCCTTTTGGAGTCCCAGCTTTCCTGCTTTCCGGACCTAGGTTCTCATGATTCTGGGCTAGAAGCAGTTGCCGCCAACATTGCCAAGTAATTAAAATACTTATTCATTTCATTATAAATTCAAAAATGACTGAATAGGTTATTTGCCCTCATTTTAATCCATTATCAGTGGCCATCCAGCAGCTGCCGTTTGGCACCTTCAGCCCTTCCCTTCATTTTGAAGACAATGCTTCCCTTGCTGTGGTTGAGTCCATGAAACCCGTGTGAACCTGGGGTCCTCAAGGCACCGGGGGACGTGCACAGCAGCGCCCAGAGGCACTGCCAGGATCGCCTCCTGCTGACTGCACCCTCCCCTTCAGCCCCTCCAGCATGTGGTCTGGGGCCCTAGGTATCGACATACACTCTTTCTGGTTGTAAATGTGGAAATACCCAGGAGTCTTTGCAGCTTAAACTCCATTGAGCCTGAAGTGAGCACGAGAATCCAATCAGCCCGCAAAAATGTTTACCAGCTCACAAACCTTTCATTGGCCTTTCCCACAATTATTGATTTCCCAATGAAAAGGCATTTGATGACAGGTTGAGTGCTATAAAAAGGCCCGGCAGTGCCCTGAGCCTGGAAAGGCACCCAGAGTGCTGTCTCTGTGGCAGCCTTCTGGGTGACTGGCTCTTGCAAGAGGGTCCAGAGTTGACCACCTCAGAGTCCCTTCCTCTGCTCCTGGCTGACCTAGCCACTGAGGCTTCCCCACCCAGTTTCAAATCATTTTTGAAAACATTTGCCCAAATGCTTCCTTGCTTCAATTTTTCCTTTTTTTTTTTTTTTAACACTTTCATCTGTTTAGCATGAAAACTACTACTAGTTTGTCGGTTACACAGATACTATGTGCCTTGGCTGTAGGCCATCGTGCAGTTCCTGGGTCCTGAGTAGGAGCTAGAATTGTGGCAAGGGGAGGCCAGGAGCCTGACCCAGGTACTGTTCCCTGCAAAACAGGCTTTTCTGCGAGGAAGGGTGCCACTGCCTCAGAATTCAAGGTCTCAAGTCTCAGCTAGAAATGGAGCTCTTCCTAGTGCCAAGCTACAAAGGAAAATCACTCCTTGGCCCACTGGCTGCTCCTGTCAAAAACTAGGGGGAGGAAGGGGTCCTGGTATGACCTCAGAAGCCAGGAATACTGGCCCAAGTGGCAGGGATGATGGCACAAACACATGCTTCTCCAGCTTACCTACTGGAGGGCCACCCCTTGGTAAGAGAGAGAGACACATTTCTCCAGAATTCGAGGGGCATAGCTTTAAGCACTCTGCCTGTAGGGCCATATTTCTTTGAAGAGGCACATTTTGCCTTCAAAGGTCATGTGAATATTTCTTCCTACTCATAAAATGTGAAAGTTCATTTAAATACAAATTGAATACTTTCTCTGGTCTTGAGTAAAATTTTGTCTATATTTGATGACTTTAATCCCCAGGAAGCTCGAACCTGCTTAAGAAGTGCCAATCACCTTTACAGTCAGGAGAACTGGTCTGATGTCTGCCCATCACAAGATTTCTGAGACTGGGAACCTTCTTAACTGTGTGAATCCTCAGTTTCGTCATATGTAAGGTAAGATTAATAATATCTCCATGCTTATACTGTAGGATTATCTACAAAATTTTGTGTCAGGCTACTACCTGGCATAGTAAGGTACCCAAATAAATGGTACTTTCGTGTGAATGAATATGCATGTGTTGTGACTCAGGTTTGAAGGGAAAACCAAAGATCATTCCATCTACTGAGAGAACCTCTTAAACATTTTGGCTTAGAGGCTATCCAGTTCTCCCATACCTTCAAAAGGTATCCTATATTATAGCAGATCCATTAGAAAAGGTAGTTGCATTAGAAAGCATGTCTACTTTGAATGAACCTCTCCCCTGGCCTTAGCTCTACTCTTTTGGTGGAATTTACAAATATTGCAATTTAACCAACCACTGAATGTGAACTTACAACTAGCTTTTTAATGCACATAGTTCAAAGAACAAAAGTTATGAAAATTTGATGCCCAAGGCTTACATTCTGCATTTTGGAGAAGCAAATCTAAAAACGGCAAATTCTTAATTTAAATATCCCTAAAGGCTTAAGAATATATCATATTGGAGAATGTGATCTGGAGCCAGTGAATCAGGATGAAGTGACCCCTGCAGGCATTCCAGCACTGACACTCCAGTGGACAGATTTAACAGTCCCACAGATTGCTAAATAGTCTCCCAAAAGCTTGCTGAGCACTGGAAATAATACATGGCCAACTCAGAAAACTCTGTTTTTTGGTATTCGGGGAAAGATAATAAGGGACGGACAGGATGTATGGAGAAGAGTACTGCCAGCTACAACTGAGCAAGATCGGTAAATTCTGACTCCAAAAAGCAACTATAAACGTGAACAAAATTGACAAAAAAAAAAAAATGTCTCCACACTCCACAAAGTGACCAAACGCACACAACAATATGCTTGCAAACCTGCTGAACTTTGGACAAGGATAGTGCAAATCTATGGCATTCCTGCCTGGGGCTGCTCCCCACACATGCCCCCGCCCCAAGTTTGCTCAGCACCGGAGCAGGACAGGTGCTCAGGGCCGACAGTTTTGCTGCTGGGTCACAGTCTCAGGTGCCTTACTTGATTTGGTGGATGGGCACGGAAAGCAAGGCTCTGCCAGCCTCAGATTGTGGTCGTGTCTGTAGCAAGAGCGTTCCTGGCTGAGGCAGTGTATGTGAGCGGCAGGGACCACAAAGTGCCCAGGCTACCCCCATACTCCTCTCTGACCTTGCAGGCAAAATGCTGGGTCAGACCTGAAAACAGCCTGAAAAATCAAATGTTCTCCTCTAGCCACACACGGATTCATCAGCCAAAGATAGAAGCCTTACCGGCTCCACGTGTGGGGCAATCTTGGTCCAGTCAATGGATAACCATGAAGCTATGCAGACGCTGGGGCAGCTCCAGGGGAGGCATGCTTAAAAGCCAAAACAAGAAAATAATTTAAGAACCTAGTAGAACCATCAGAGACTAAACACTGTAGGAGATAACACATTTCACATCGAACCCAGGTGAGTTACTAACAAAAACGCAAACAACAACAGAAAACCACCTTGGGTGGGGGTGGGACAGAAATCCAGAGCTGCTACAGGATATTCTCTAAAACATTCAGTTTTCATGAGAAATTATGAGCTAGGCAAAGAAACAGGAAAATGTGATCTATACTCAGGAATAAAAGGCATCAAAGGAGACTGTTTGTATGTCTCCCCAGATGTTGGATTTAGCCAACAAAGGATTCAAACAGCTACTATAAATGTGTTAGGATACCTAACAGAAACCATGTTTAAAGAATTAAAGTATGACAACAGCAAATCAACAAATAGGGGTTCTCAATAAGAGATAGGAGTTATGAGAAAAAGCAAACTCAATTTTTATGCTGGAGCTGAAATGGACAATAACTAAATGGAAAAATTCCCCAGAAGAATTCGACCTCAGATTCAAGATGGCAGATGGAGGAAAAAAAGTAATCTTGAAGATAGGGGAATAGACATTACCTAATTTGAAGAACAGAGAGGAAAAGAGAATGAAAGAAAAATGAAGAGAGCCTCAGAAATTTGTGGGACAACATCAAATGTACAACATGTACGTAATGACAGTCACAGAGGAAAGGGGAGTCACAGAGAAAAAGGATTTGAAGAAATAATGGCTGAAAATGTCCCATACCTGATAAAACACATCAATCTACGCATCCAAGAAGCTCAGCGAATCCTAAGTGAGATATATACAAAAGGATCTACCCCTAAAGGTCTATGTCATAGGCATGTTCAACTAAAACAAAGAGAAAATCTTGAAAATAACAAGGAAAAGCTGAATATCCAAAAGATTGAAGCAGTGGAGGCCAAAAGGTGGTGGGATGACATAGTCAACATGCTGAAAGGGAAATAAAACTGCAAACAAGAATTCCACATACAGAAAACTCACACTAAAATTCACTCTTCAAAAGGGAAGGTGAAAGACATTACCAGGTAAACAGAGAGAATTCATTGCTCGTGGACTTGCCCTACAAGAAACCCCACAGGAATTCCTTCAGGTGAAAAGAATATGACTCCAGACAGTAACAAATATACAGGGAGCAGTGAAGAATGCTGAAAATAGTAAATATGTAGATTAATATTGAAAAGGTTAGTTAAAAAATATGTAAGTGTATTTTTTCTCATTTCTTAACATCTCTAAAACATACAAAGTTGTATAAGCCAATAAGTGTAACATTTTATTGTTGGGTTTAGAATATATATATATATATATTTTTTATGTATATATGTATTTTTAAAAAGCATATATAATAATAATACAAGGGGAGAGAATGAAGCCATATTGGAGTGAAGACTTTTTATTTGATCATATTTAAGTTAGTATTAATGTGACATAGACTTGATAGGTTAACATGCATGTTGTAAGAGCAACCACTAAGAAAATAATTTTAAAATAGCATAAAAAAATGAAGATGAAAATTAAAACGGCACCCTATGATAGTTATTTGACCAAAAAAAATAAAAGGAGGGGCCTGTACCAAGGAACAGAGGAATGAGAAGGACAGGAGACATGTACAAAACAATAACAAAATGCAAAATGGTGAATGTAATTCAAACCTATCAACGTTTCCATTAAATGTAAACACATATGCTCACAGAAGGTAGTAACAATTACCATAATGATAGCTAATATGCATCAAGAGCTTACTATGTGCAGGTCGTATATCAGTACATTGGGACATTTTTTCTCTTTTAATCCTCAAAATAGCCCAATGGGGTGGGTTTTATTTCCATTTTGGACATAAGGAAGCCAAGGAAAATTGGAATTGAAGAACTTGCTGAGGGACAACAGAACAAGAAAAGTATGGGGCCTCTTGGAAGCAAAATGACTCCAATAGTGTGAAAACCCTCAGTTCAGTGCAAACATGTGGTAGGAGAAGACTTGGAAAGGGAGAAGCAGTGCAGCATGTCCTTAAAAGCTTTCCATGAATTAACCCACCTGGTCGTCACAGCAAGCTTTCCAGGCAAGTGGTACTATTATCTTGCTTCACAGATGAAGAAACTGAGGCACAGAGAAATGAGCTTGCCAAGGTCACACAATGAGAGGATGAGGATTCAAACTGTCATCTAGCTGCAGAGCCCGTGTGCATATTATGTTGCCTCTCACCAAGTCCTGATATCCCTCCACCCCAGTTCATTAGTTAAATCACAGAAAAAATGGGGAGGAAATAGAATGTTCAGGTAGCTCAGAAAAGGATGGAAACCTGGGATGCAGTGGGACGGGGTGAACCAGTCCTTCCTGCTTTACCTTCCTGATGTGGGAGAGACTTATGAACAAATTACACGTTTTAGATCATTCATTCATTTATCTATTTATTCATTCATTCATAAATAACTACTCTCAAGCTTCCTTCTTGCTAACTGGAAAGGGGGCGTAGGCATTACAAAACAACTATTATTTTAATGAGCACCTCATATAATCCTCACAGAATCAGGTGTTACTATTACCATTTTGTTGAAGAAGCTTGAGGCTCTGCAAAATCCATTCCCGATTATCATAAAACTTGTATGTGGTGCAGCCAAGAAGTGAGGCCAGAACTGGAGCCAGGAACTGACTCCAATGTCCACATACTTACCCCTTTCCCCAGGGAAAGGGGGAGGCAATAAGAGGGGGAGGGAGCTTGGGGTCAGACTGATCTTCAGGATTGCCTGTGCTCTACACATGCATTTTCATCACCTTGATCTTAGGCAGCCACTGGTGAACCATCAGCAAGAAGAGAACTCAACAGAAAACAAACCCATTGTTTTTCATTTATTTTTTTATTTGAACATCAAATAGGTTGAGAAAATTGTTTACAGGTGCTTGAGCATCCCACTGGACTCTTTACTTTTTAGAGGTGCAAAAGAGGTTTACAAATGTGTTTCATTAAAGCAAAGCAGAGTCACATCAGTAATAGTAGGCATAAGCAAAAGGGCATATTAATCCAAACACACTTTGGCACGTGAGCCTTTTCCCGTAACACAAGAGCTTCACACTGAAGAATATGTAGTGCACAAAAAGCATTGTTTATCAACTGTGAATATAAACTGTCATAATGTCATTTATTAATTCAAGTCTCCATGACCAATGACCTCTTTGTGAATTCAAAGGGGTCCGTGACTCAGGTACCTGCTCACGGGGCTGTGTGCTATTTGCAAGGTGCACAGCTCTGTACAAAACACACTGAAGATGGGTGTGGAACATGGCAGCATTGACACAGTTAAAAAGTTCAGGCACATTTGGATGCAAAAAAAAAAAAAATACTAGAAATTTTTCTTCAATCTCTGAAAGACAGTGCAAAATTGAAGTGCTGTAATAGAGGCAGCAGTTGCTTAGAAAACAATTTTAAATTACTTAGAAAGAGGCCACACTTGCTTTAATCCAAATGGAAAGGAAATGCAGTTAGAAAACAGAGGTATCACACTAATGAAAAGATGTAGATTTAGGACCACAGTTAAATTCATTTGCTCTCATTGAAGTAAGTTTTCAGGGGTTCACCTAGTAAGAGTGCAGTGTAATCTGGGTCATCCTACCAAGACCTGCACCAAGGGAATAATGGTTGCTCACAAACTGCTGTGTGACTCTATCTGCCTTTCAAATAACTAGTTTGCTGCAGCAGATTTGCCTGTGAAGATTAGACGTTGCTATGGTCCTACTGCTCATTCCCAGTATCCACAATCCATCCGAGAGATGGGAATTATGAATAGCAAGGTGTTTGGAATTTAGGATACTCTAAATCAATGGCCATTTCAGTGTAACAGGTTTTAATGCAAGAACACTTTAATGTGATCTCAAGTAAATTAAGTCCCTTATTTGTTCAGCTCCCCAAAAGTCATGGGATATGGCATGATTAAACATACTTGCAGTTAATAGGGAGCTCTAATAAATGACTGCACTTCCTTAAGGACTGGATTCTTGCACCCTATATAGTGTCTTCTCTTTGGATGAACTAGCCTTTCTGATTGTTGCATGACAGAATTACAGTCATTACTGCAATCCTGGAGCTAGGCGATGGCTAAAAGGAACACAGACTACTAACTATTCCCTGGACTGTACTGCCAATGGCATTTGTTCTTCCTTACAACTCAAGCTGCCATCATAGCAATGGCTGTCAGATAATGCTAGTTATTTGTGGCTTGCAGGGTGTCAGTAGCATACTCCAGGCGCCAGTATTGAACTGTCTCAAAATACTTCCATGACTCTCATTTCTGTATTCCCCACTCTACAAATTTCTGAACCCACCTCCCCACCCTGCCTTAAAGCCCCAGGTTGATCATGTCTTTCAAACTGTAAATTGCCTCAGAGTGGGAGTGGGGTTGGGGCGCAGGGAATACAGCATGCTTCTGCACCCAACAGCCACATAAGCTGCAAAGTATTAGCTGTCCATTAGTGGCACTTGAAACAAGAAAAAAAAAAGAGATTTCTAAAATTCTTTGAGACCCCTGGGCTACCATTCCAACCATCTGGTATTCCCTGCCCATTTCAAATGTAGTAGTTTCTTAACATGAATATGAACACGTTAGATGAATAATGTAAAACCCTCCACTGTATTATTGTTTGGATTTAGCTGGTATTACATCATCTATAGTCCTAGAATTTTTTTTTTTGTTTTTATTTTTATAAAAGAAAATCTAAGTATAAACATTAAAAAGAACCCACTGACCCATCAGGTACTGTCCAAAAATATTACTACTGATATTTTGGTAAAGCAAAATTAGCTGCCCTGAATTATTTTCCTTTTCAGGCATAATCTCTGCTACATAAGATTGTCTATCATTCAGTATCCAACAATAGGCATCTGGATTAGTGCTATTTTGTCTACTGTGGATATAAAAGTTGATATGAAATGTGATCTTCATTTAAATGAATAATCACCAGGCTTTAGGCATCATTGACTACACATACGTGACAAGGTAGCTATACAAAAAAACTAAATATTTGTTGTTGGTTTTGTGTGTTAACCCAGTAAAATTAAATCCAGAACGGAATTACATTCAATTGTCTGATAAACAAGCATTGCAATTTCAAAAAATATATATTATACTTTATAAGGTGATTCTTAAACAAAAACAAAACCAAAATTATGTTCTAAACACATTCTTAACAGCAGATACATAAAACTGCCCCCAAATTTAGATGCACATACATGAAAAGTTTTGTTTCATTTTTGGCCCTCCCAGGTTCCCAGTCCTTCGGTGACCCCTTCTTACTGGGTAATCAGTGATAAAGGAAATCTGCTTTTTGAAATATTCCAAGAGAAGCCCTAGAAACTTAGCTGGGTTGTTGGCTAACACACCTCTCAGTGGGATTCAGATGACAGACACTGAGGTCACCAGAAGAAACCAAGCAAACTCCTTTTAGCTGAAAAGAGGAAATAACCCATCACTGCTTTAGAGATGGAAGGCCCGGCCCTCCCGGGAAGGCTGTCCTGTGCCTGGAGTGAGCCTGTCTTGTTTAGCCTAGAGGTCAAATGATCCCCGTGACCCAATTCTCATGTTGCTCTCCTGGCTTGAGAAGTTCCATGAAATGAGGTCTGGGGGAATTTTTTTTGCCTCAAAGCCAAGCCCTGACTTTTGGATAAGCTCTGAACCACAGGCGTGAGTAGTCTGACCAGGCTCCAGGCAACGTGAGCAGGGAGCCTCCTCTTTGCTGGACCCCGACCTTGCAGTTTTATTGAGTTTCTGACCTGCTTCCCTCCTTGTTCTCTGGTACCAGTGCTAATCATACACATATATGACTTAAGACCAGTGCCCAAAGGCTAACAGTGTCACCGGGTGCCCACGCATTGAAACCGCCCTTAGTCGCAGGCTGGACACTACACGTGATTTAAGCCACCTTCCGTGCTGGTTGCAAACCAGGAAGAGCCATGTAAGCGCCCTCTGCTGGTAAGCGTGAGACTACACCAGAATAGGTCCTGAAGTCGATTTACTGCAAGTCCTTGTGGGAAAGAGCTTTCTTTTATAAAATGAAACAAAAACAAATAGCAAGAATTTAACTCTCACAGGGAAACTGGTAGATGTGGAGGTGACTTAACTGGGATCGACCTGCAGTTTTACATCGGTCCATGGGAACCAAGAATTAGCTCCCAAAGGCCAGAGGGAGAACATTCTGCAAATCTCAAGGTGCAGTTATATTAAGATGACAGGTTTATTTGACAATTGGAGGACCCTCCTTCCCTGTGTGCATCTTATATTCCCCTTGGGAAAATGAAGAGACAATCACCGAATATGCTGGGGCAGCCATGCATCAGTGCAAAAGCTTTAAGGAATTACTTTAATAAAATGACATACTACTATAGGAATACAAGAGGAAGCTATAATGGGCCCTTGACCTACCTTTCTCCAAGTCAGCAATTAAAGCAGCCACTTTCAATTCTTCCCTGTGGATTATTCTTAGATTCTCTAAAAAGTGCTTCACAGAGGTGAAATGTCCACTCTCCAGGCCTGGGTCTCAACAAGTAGCTTTAAATGCCCATCTGAGCCCCAGGTTATTGACTGAGTTCAATCATGAAAAGCTAGTGATACAGAGCTCTTACAGAGAATTTAGCCCTGGAATCCCTTTGGCTGTTCCCAAAAGAAAGTGTGCCACTAAGAACTGAGCAAGCAAACGAACGGCCACTCAGCAGAAAGCCATAGTGGTGGATGCATGCTGGAGTGTGTGCGGGAGCAGAATTCTGCAACAGTGAAGCATGATGTGGGTAAAATGTGCAGAGATTCTCGGAACCTCGGGGGAAGCAGGGAGCTCTCAGATTGTGGTGGGGAAACCCTCTGCCTCTTCAGTGATATAATATGTTTGCAAGGAATGTGATGAAGCCGAGCCTGTGGCAGCCAGCTGGCTCTGGGGCATCTCCTCCATGGGGGCACCCCCGCGGCTGGCTGGGGTGTGCAGGCGGTGGGCATCCAGCATCTCCAGCAGCAGGTCATAGAGGGGCACCACGTTCTTGCACTTCATGTTGTACAGATGCTCCATGCCTTTGTTACTGTGGGTGGGAAGACAGAGAGGACCACTTTAGACCATCGCAAGCCTCAGAACTGCTGAAACACCCAGAAAGGGGAAGTAAAAAATAACTCCGGAGACACTTGTATGCTAGTTTCTCTTCCTGTTAAGTCATTTTAGGATTTGCTCTGCAGGTGACTTTCCTCCACTGACCCCAGGGAGGCCCTATTCCCCTCTATCACCATTCCATCTAAAAAGAGAGCAGGGGAAATGAAGAGACAATTCCCGAATATGCTGGGGCAGCCATCAGGAGGAAGTGTTATACCGCCAAGTAGGAGGAAGTTTCTTAAATGTGTAAAATGGTTCAAGATGATCCCTTGCTTAAAACTGTCCAGCTGATTCCCAGTGAACTCAGAATAAAACTTAAATTTCTTTCCACAGTATCGACAAGGTCCAATGACTGCGGCCTCCACCTGCTGCTCAGAGTTCCTCCTGCCTCTGCTCCCACTCAGTCTTTAGCCACACTGGTTTTTGTGCTGTCCCTTGACGAAACTGAGCTTCTACTTAAGGACTCAGGGCATGTGTACTTGCGGTTACCTCTACCTGATGCACTTCCCCCCAATTTTCAAATGCCACCTCCTCTGAAGGATCTTTTGCTACCACAGTGACAGTGACCTCAAGCTCCTGCAGCTTCATTCAGCACGACTTCATTTTCCTCCCAGCTCTTGTGACAACCTGAAATCCTTCTGTGTATGTAGGTTTATTATTCACGTGCATGCATGCACATACTGACACACTTGGTATGAGGTCCCTTACCTGCAGGTCTACAGCAGTGCCAAGAACATGGTAAATGCTCAGAAAATATGGGGTAAATGGATAAAGATAAATGTAGACAAATGGCATTTCTCCTCTTACTACTTTTCTTCCCTGTCCTCTACCAGCCACACCCACCAGACCACCAAGGGAAAAAAAATAGAACAACTATTATTTAGCTTGGACTTTTTTTAAGAAGCATTATGCATTATGAGTAGACTGGACCAAGAGAATATTCTGGAAAATATTTGCATCTTTAGTAGGGGAAAAGTCAGCACAAGTTGGAGATACTGTGAAAGCACAGCATCAGAACTATTCAGGAATTACAACACAAGGACCTAATTTACATTTTTAAGGGCTGTTTTGGTTTTTTAAATTGAAAATACTGTTAAAGTTAAATGTCCCCTAGATCTGACACTGTCTGGCTGATGCAACCTAATGAATCACATTTATAGTCAGATGAAATCTGTGTTAAATACTCTGAGTAACAACATATGGCTGGGGTCAAGCTTAATAACACAGAGTTCTAGGAGTTAGACTGGTTGTAATGAGGCACCAAAATATTGTGTGTGTGTGTGTGTGTGTGTGTGTGTGTGTGTGTATGTATGAGAGAGAGAGAAAGAAAATGCTCAAAGCTTTCAATAGAATAGCAACTTCTCTCCAGCTCTTCACACAGTTCAACCAGAAATTCTAGACAGCTCCTTTCTGCTGCTGCCTTCAACCATATGTTGCCAGTGAAACTAGCAAGACCTGTAAATTTGGTGCAAATATATTTGATATTAACTAATTAGCCTTGCTAATGTTGACAAGCAGTTACTAGATTTGAGAATTCAGCAATTCCTACCAACAAACAAAAACCTTATCTGCAATACAGGGTTTTTACAATATCTTTGAAATTCCTAGTGCAGACTAAAAGCTAATACATTTGTTTGAGGGAAGGTTACTCTTTTAGGTAGGAAATACAGTAAAGGATTGTGTGATTCTGATACATTCCCCACTTCCCTCTTTATAACAGGCATCCAAAGAAAGAGCTGGGAAAGGACTGGAAATGTGTGCTCTGAATGCAGTCACCTCTCTTCCTGGCCAATGTGAGTCCTTCATCTGTGACACCAGGATTCTTGGGAATCCCAGAGAATAGAAGCTACAATCACTTCCTCCCAAACTTTGCCAAGTGGGAGCTCTCATGTGGGAATTTCAAATTCATGGAAAAGGAAGAATATTCAATAATTTGTTCATTCATTTACTCATTCATTCATTCATTCACTCAGTAATAAGGTGAGTGTGTAAGAACATAATATGGCTTCATATATGGCACTGTGCAGTGATATAATGAAAGACAAGTACCTTTTCTCAAGCAGCTAACAATTTGCAAGGTTGTCTCCAGAAAGGGTAGTCCCTGAGTACCTGAGGTGTTGATAATACAAACTTCTTGCCATTTGACATATCTCAAGGTTTGAAAGCCCTTTAAAAATTAATCCAACCTTCAACATTTTCACCCTTCCCTCACAGCCACTAGAAAAAGGAAATCTTTTTCACTCCCAGGGTCCTCATGTAAGCCCAAGGTCATATGGACTTAGTCATGCTGGGCACCTGTCCCCATAGATTAATCACTGAACCTTATTTTTGTGCCTTTCTGGACGAGAAAATCCACCACTTTCTTCATCTCCTCCCTGCCTGCTGAGCTCTGTTCACAGCAACAGTATCACTAAGCATCTGGCCCCTACATCACATGGCTGTTTGGAATGGAAATGAGGGCACTTTCACCTTTTGGCACAGAAAGGCCCTGTCTCCTCTGCTAATGTCCTTCCTTAGCTCCTATAGAAAGTAGTTACTACGTGCCAAGCCCTCTGTTAGGTGGCACTGGGTACACAGAGTACCCAAAATAGATTGTGAGAACTACCTACAGAGTTTATAGTCTAATGAGGCAGAAAGAGAATAAAATGGGCAACAACAATTGGGAAGAACAGGGTGTAAGTTCGAACTGGTGTTAAGGGTTAGGAAATGCTTCCTGAAAGGAATGCTGTCTAACCTATGACGGATTAGCTTCCTATTTAGAAACATTCACCACCCCCCAGCCCCCCAACCCCACCCCTGCCACAGCCCATGATCTTGACTTTGGGATTCATTGTGTGACTTGCTGGGCCAATGGAGTGTTGGTAGCTGTGCCTTAACTAACACATGAAAATGCACCTGCACAGATAGGCTTGCTTTCCTGTGCCTCTGCCACTCTAAGAGAAGAAGATGTACCACCTAACCTGTGGGGGGTACAAGGAGGGTAAGAGATGTGTGGAAAGGTCACCTGGCCAACCTGCAGGCCTGCAGCTTGGGGCAGAGCCTCCCAGCTGTGCCTGGCCTCCATCGGCTGACCCACAGATGTGTGGGTGAGCCCAGCGGAGATTAACAGCTGCCTAGGCAGCCTGCAGCCTGAAGCAGGCCTCCCCGTGACTCATACAACTGCTGTTTATGGCTGCAGTTCAGACTGCGGACGTCCTAGAAAGTTAAGTAGGGACTAAAGCATAAAAAGTAATATAAGCAAAATAAAGGGACCTATACTTTTATCTAAAAGCAACAGGAAGCCATCTGAAGGTTTTAAGTAAGGAAACAATTTGGTATTAGATCACTCTGGCTCTATTGTGAAGAAAGGATTCGAGCAGAAAGGAGCAAGACTGAAGTCCGGGGGACACGTGAGGTGTGCAGAAATCCAGAAGGAGATGAGGGTGGCTTGGACTCAGGTACTGGGGGTGGAGGGGACAAAGGATCTGAGAGGGATGGAGGTGTCAGTGTTGACTCTCCATGAGGTGCCTGCATTGAGAGGCTCTCATTCTGGATTTCCAAGTGTGAGCAGGCCGAGTGTGATGCAGGAACCATATGGATACACCTGGTGCTTTCAGAGGATGGGCGCAATCATACACTTCTCTAGAGTGGGTGGGACAAAGTGAATGGCCGAACGTTGCCCTCCCCCCAAACCCGCCCACTGCATACTCTCCCTGCTGCAAGACCTCGGCCATGCTCCAAACTGGGTGTGACTATCACTTTCTCTCTGACGCCTCTCTGCCCCTTGCCCCATGCCACATGCCCCAGACAGGTTTCATGGCCCCCACTCTGTACCCATAATGCCCTTCTGCTTACAACACGCCAGGAACTGCTTCCCGGCATGCCACCTGTGTCCCGGCATCAGGCCTCCCGGGACCAGCTGCAGCATACGCCTGGAGGCTTGCTCTCCTTACGTCTCGCCTGCGAGAGCCTGGGTACGCCTCACCTCATGTGCCTGATGTGGGAGAGGATGAGGAGGAGCTGGGCCAGGCGCCGGTGCTGCTGCTGAAGAGTCATGCCTGCTTTGGCCATCAGGTGGATCAGGGTGTCCGTGATCTTATCCAACACACGGTGGATATGGTCCTTCTCTTCCAGGGACTTCAAGGTGCTAGACAGAAATGTGTATACCCCTGAATGTGCAGAGAGGGAGTGAGAGAGAGAAACTCAAGTAAGATTAGGTCTGAAGACTGGACCCAGAGGAGCATAATACTGAACCAGTGCCTTCCCCCTGCACAGCCATGGGGAAGTTTAGGACCCACTCAGTCCAAGCAAGTATGCAAAATCCTTAATACACAAGTCTGAGAGCACCGAGGAGCCCATGTGGCCTCCTGTGTGTGAGCCCATTTTTCAGATTTGTCATCAAGATTCCCAGGAAAGGCCCTGTTAGCCTTGCAGCCATAATGCTTATGCCAGCTGCCCCTTTTCTGACCCATCTGACCCCTACATGAACTATCCTGTTAATGCCGACGACAAGCTGGTGAGAGAAGCATTACTGTCCCTTCCACATGAAGAAACTGATGACCAGCTAAGATAGCTCAACAGGACAGAGCAGAGCTGAGAATGAACAAAACCCAGTGTCCTGGCCCTGCGTCTGGTCGTGATGATGAAGACTCTCAGGAGACATGAGAGGTTCTTGGTGAGATGCTCAGAGAAAGTAAGTAATTGGCTAAGTGATGGACAGGTAATTTTTCCAGGTAGGATTTAATTTGTTCTTAGTTTCAGGTAAGATTTAGGGCCTTAGTACTTTTCACCCATAGCTGAAGGTTTGTGAAAGGTTATGCTGGCGGGTACAAAGGACCCTGACAACGGTTGTTTTTCACTGCCTGGCCTGTGTTTTTCTTCCCCCCTTGCCTTTCTTCTGGTAATAAACCCTACTCTGTGGGTCACAGGTAGACTCAGGACCAAAATCAGACAATAAGGCCCCTCTGTTCTCCTGGAGATTATTAGCCCCAAGCTAGACAATCAGAGTCAGAGCTTTTTCTGGGATTGTATATGCAAGTTGTAAGACAGAAATTCTTCCCTCTAGGGTTGCTGAGTAGGGAGGATAAGAATATGGGACTTCCTAGCAGTTGCATCTTTCTAGCACACAAAGCTCCCACCTGCAGAACGGAGCCAAGCAACCACAATCAGAGGTGATGGTCATGTGGCAGGGGTGCAAAGAGAGAGAAGGAACTAAGAGAGATCCTGGTGCCAGTCTCACTGGCTCTTACACTTTTTCATTTGACCTTAGAACTTCCATAGTATCTTTTCTAACACAGAAATCTATACATTCTCTTTTTGCTTAAGATAGTGTGAGTTGGGTTTCTGTCACTTGCAACTGAACAAATCCTGACAGTTCCTCTAAGTCACCAGCTCAGCCCAAAGACCAGAGGAAGGAGAGTGATAGATAGGGGGGAAAGATTAAGAGCAAGAGGAGGGCAGAATGGATCGGTCATGTTTGGGGAACACAAGATGGATTTTCCATCAAGTAAACGTTCCAGAAATAAGCTCTATTCTGCCTAACCATACCATCTTTCAGGGAGCAGAGGATGCAGTAGTTTTCTCCAGATGATGCATATTTAGCATCTTTCCTCTGTCCAGCCCTCTTGCCCTCTCATAAATGTATTTCTTTGCCTCTGCTCTTCCTTGTCCTCACTTGTACCTTCCAGGTAAGGCTCCCAAGTTATTGGTCCTAGACTTTGTACCGGTAATGTGGTGAGGAATTATTGCTCACACAGCAGCACATAGGCTGGGAATGGGGAAATCACCTACACAGAGGAACTCATAGCAAACAGAGTTTGTAACTGCCCAGAATGGAAACTGACTAAGCCTAAAACAAATGGAAACTGACTAAGCCTAAAAAAGAAACAAAGCCTAAAACAGCCACAAAAAAACCAGGACAGTCAGGATCTCGGTTTAATTGCAAATGAAGAGAATATTATAGCTTTTGGTACCCAGAGGCATGTTGATCCAAAGCAAGGAGAGCACAGAATGAGTAAACAGCAGCCAGGCAGTGGGATAAGAGAGAAATTGCTAGATTACTTCATTTATGTTCCATGTGGGCTACTGACACAGAAAGAATGTATCCATTAGAAAAATGGGTAAATGCCCAATGGCCTGGGGTCATGCAGGAGGTAATGATGGCAGGGAAGTTACACACTGGTTGGTTGGGGTCAAAGACAGCCTCTGTGGAGTCCTCCGGGTCCTTTCTCTCACCACCCTCGATGCCATCAAACACATTCTAGCATCGTGTCTCCCAGAAGCCTTGCATCTGGCTGGATACTCTGGGAACCTACCCAGGCCACACAGTTGAGTGAATCCAACTTGGATGATGTGTTTTCTACTAATTTCCTTTTTCGTTCCCACCCGAGATGCTAGCCTCATTCACCAATAATCCCATTGTCATTCAAGGAAACCACAGAATTGAGGAGCAGCGTCCAGGGCCCTGCCTAGGAAGGTGACGCTTGCACTTGCTCTTCCTATTGGTGTGCACCGGGGGAGAGCACCCTGCACCAGAATCTTGGGCATCCTGGGGCCAGAGGTGCACTGCGCCCTCCAGTGGAGGGAAGAGCCTTGGCACTCAGACTCCAGAGTGTGACGTTTCCTCCTGGACTGCGGATGCCCCATCCCCCTTGCTGCACATGCGTGCACAGATTGCTTCTTTCCATACGCTTTCACTGAGAGCCTGCCATGTGTGTGCACTATGGGATGTAGTAGGGATGCCAAGCCTTACTTCTTTTAAGCGTTAATGGTTTAAGAGCAGATATTGCCCATGGAGAAATAATTTTGTTAACACCAACTATCAAGATGCAGGCCATTCTCAGAACTAGCCTGTTTTTCTCGTCCTGTTTTGGCACCAATACAGCTTATCATCTCATCCTTGTCAACAGATGCTTCTTAGCTGTACAGATATACTAGAAATAAAAATACAGTCTTGTTGAAATGCCAATAATTGGGAACAGCAGGCATCATCCTTTCGGGCCTTTTTGGCAAAACATGATCCATGTTTGCTGCCGAATGCCCGTACGGGGGCTGTTGGAGAGAAACAAAAGAAATCCAAATTCCCAGAATTTGGCAAGAGCAAAACAGGGCTGCTGGTAATTTCCATATCCCAGGTGGTCTCTGCCACCTCGGATGGCCACACCACTGTTCATAGTAGCATGGAGCCAGCGATCAGACAGTGAGGGTCTTCGGAAATATTCTTGCAACAAGGCAGACTTTTGCAACTCTCGAGGCTGCTCCAAATCCCAAAGATGGAAAAAAAACGATCAGTATGTCATTATCCAGTCTTGAAGTGTTATTGGAAAATCTGAGCTTCTATGTATTTTCTGAATCTTGCAGCCAACATTGGGAGAAATCTGGTAGTAGAAAAGAATGGAGAGCAAAACCACATGGACATCCCCACGTAAGAGAGCTCAGGCTTCCTCACTCTCTCACTCCCATTGACTCTTGATTCTGCTCTCTCTCTCCTCCTTCTGGACACACTCTCTCTTCCTTCTCCCTTTTTTGCTCTCCACCCTACAGGACTGCCCTTATCACCCCTCATCATTTTTCCAGAAAGTGGAGTTTTCTGGAATCTGGGAGAATGCAGGCATGGACACTGCAGGGCACATATGCGTGTGGCTGTGCCCAGAAGAAAGCACTGGTCCAACCAGGGATCCCGGGCACACCCTGCCAAGGGTTTCTGCTGGGGGCACATCTGACTGTTCCTAGAGAAGTGAGAAATGCTGAGGCCCATGGCTTACCACATGTTTGAGGACAAATTCTTCATGCAAAGCCACACTTTTTCTTTTCCAAAGAAAGACTGACAGCAGACCCTGGGAGAATCCTTCAGCCAATGGCAGCTTGGTCAGGAAAAAAAGGAATGACTCAAAGAATAAAGGTAATAATGAAAACTCCTCAAGTCCACAGTTGTAAGTGATCAGAAAGCTGCCACTCTGCTACGATGAATGTCCTGTTCACCCAGTGATTGATCAGCAGATCAGCCCTTCAGGTTTTCTTCTGAGAACTGCTTCCACAACCAAATAGTGTGTTTGCACAGAAGTGCCTTGGAGGCTGACAGTTTGAGAAGCACTACATTTGGTTTGTGCTTTGCCCATGACTGTGCTTTGCCCATAACTGCCCTACTTCCCTTTTGGGGTTTTTGGACAGCTCGTGGTTGCTAGGACCCACTTAGTAGGAGGGGCTATCCTGGATATTGACAATGTGTGGGACAGTCCCAAGCAATTAAGGAATCTTTCTTGAATGTCCTATGGAAATAATCATACTACCAACAAAAATTTGTAGTGGAAAGTTTTGCAAAGCTTTTACCAGGCTGTACACAAAAGGTCCACTAGGCAAGTTAGCTACAGAGAGGGAAGGTTAAATGGATATACGTTTATGTTTTCTCAATATTATTAAATAACACATTCATTATATACAGCCTGCTGATTGAATATATCACATAAGCTTTCCAACTATATATATAGTTGAAGTTATTTCAGTACGAAAGCAGCACACTTGGTTGCATATATATGGAAGAGTGTACAGACGCTTCTAAAAAAATTAGAATCAACTGTTATAAAATAGTAGACATCAATGAAATATTGTGTTACTGCCTCCTTCATGTTTTTAAGTAATTTTATATCATGATAAGAAATCCATTCTTTGAAAAATACATATTAAAATTATTTGCAGGTGCTTGCCTTTCTGTCTTATGCTGATATAGTCTCCAGAGGTTTCTCATACACTCTTGATTGCCTCTTACATGTATTACTGTTTATTTTCCCAATCAATCATCTCTTCTCCATTGTTAATCGAAAGATACAGTCTCAAGGCCTTTTTAAGTTCTAGAGAATGAATATTTGCTTTGAATGTCATGGGTCATTAAGATATAAAATATATGTTCCTAAAGGAGACTCACTTCAGATCTATAGAACATGTTCCTAAAAGAGACACACAGACAGAAAGTGAAAGGATAGGAAAAGATACTCCATGCAAATAAAAACAAAAACAAAGCTGGTGTAGCTATACTTATATGAGACAAGATAGACTTTAAAACAAAGACTGTAATAAAAGACAAAGAAGGTCATTACATATAGGATATAATATTTATAAACACCAATGCAGATGTACCCAACACAGGAGCACCTAAATGTATAAAGCAAATATTAACAGACCTTAGGAAGAAATTGACAGCAACACAATAACATTAGGAAACTTTAAAACCCCACTTACACCATTGGATAAATCACCCAGGATAGAAATCAGTAAGAAAATATTAGCCTTAAATGACACATTAGACCACATGGACTTAATAGATTATACAGAACATTCCATCCAAAAACAGCAGAATACACATTCTTCTCCAGTGCACATGGAACATTCTCCAGACAGATCACATGTTAGGCCTCAAAACAAGTCTCAGTAAACTTAAGAAGACTGAAATCATACCAAACATCTTTTCCAACCACAATGGTATGAAACTACAAATCACTTACAAAAAGAAAACTGGAAAAATCACAAATACATGGAGATTAAACAGTATGCTACTAAACTACCAATCATCAATGAAGAAATCAAAGGAGAAATTTAAAAAATACCTTGAGATAAATGAAAATGGAAATATAACATCCCAAAAACTATTGTATGAAGCAAAAGCAGATAGAACTAGAAAAAGAAAAACAAATGAAGCCCAAAGTTAGTAAAAGGAAGGAAATAAAAGTCAGAGTGGAAAAATGAAACAGAATCATAAGAGATACCATGAACAATTATATGCCAACAAATTGGACAACTGAGAAGAAATGGATAAATTCCAAGCAATATAAAATCTTCCAATACTGAATCATGAATAAATAGAAAATCTGAAAAGACTGATTATTATGGTTACTAGTCAAGAGATTGAATCAGTAATTGAGAAATTCCAAACAAACCAAAGTCCAGGAGCAGACAGATTCACTGGTAAATTCTACTAAATATTCAAAGGTTAAATACTGATCTCCCTCAAACTTTTCCAAAAAGCTGAAGACGAGGAAACACCTCCAAGTTCATTGTATAAGGCTAGCATTACCCTGATATCAAAACCAAAGACACCACATACACACACAAATAAATAAATAAATAAATAAATAAATAAATGACAATATCCCTGATGAAGATAGCTGCAAATCCTTGACAAAATATTAGCAAACCAAATTTAACAATACATTAAATATATAACTGGGATTGATCCCAGGAATGCAAAGATGGCTTAACATCCTTAATCAATGTGGTATCCTATATTAATAAAATGAAGGATAAAAATCATATAATCATCTCAATTGATTATGAAAAAGCATTTGACAAAATTTATGATGAAACCCTCAACAAAGTGGCTATAGAGGGAACGTACCTCAATATAATAAAGGGCGTATATGATAAACACACAGTTAACATCATATTCAATGTTGAAAAACTGAAACTTTTTCTGTAAGATCAGGAACAAAATAAGGGTGCCTACTTTTGCCACTTTTATTCAACATAGCATTGGAGATCCTAGCCACAACAATCAGGTGAGGAAAGGAAATAAAAGTCTTCCAAATTGGAAAGGAAGAAGTGAAACTGTTATTATTTGCAGATGACATGATACTCTATGTAACAAAGACTCCTCCAAAAAACTGTTAGAATAAGTGAATTCAGTAAAGTCACAGGATATAAAATCAATATACAGAAATCTGTTGTGTTTCTATAAACTAACAAACTCTCAGGAGAGATTAAGAAAATAATTATATTTAAAATTGCATCAAAAAGAATAAAATACTTAGGAATAAATTTAACCAAGGAGATGAAAGGACCTTTATATTGAAAATCATAAGACATTGATGATAGAAATTGAAAACACCACCAATACCTGGAAAGTTGTTCCATGCTTATGGAAGGTAAGAATCAATATTGTCAGAATACATACTATCCAAAGCAACCTACAGATTCAGTGAAATCCCTATCAAAATTCCAATGGCATTTTTCATAGAACTAGAACAAATAATTCTAAAATTTATATGGAACCACAAAGATTCCAAATAGTCAAAGCAATCTTGAAAAAGAAAAAAAGCTAGAGGTATCATATCATAAGCCCTGATATCAAACTACACTACAATGCAATAGTAATTGAAACAGTATGATATTGGCATTAAAAACAGACACATAGATGACTGTAACAAAATAGACAGCCCAGAAATAAACCCATGCATATATGATTTATTAATTTCCAAATTGCCAAGAATATACAATGGGGAAAGGACAGTCTCTTCAATAAAGGAGTTAAAAAACTGGACAGCCACATGCAAAAGAATGAAAGTATATCACTTTCTTACACTATACACAAAAATTAACTCAAAATGGACTAACGATTTAAATGCAAGACCTGAAATCATAAAATTCCTAGAAGAAAGCATGGGCAGTAAGTTCCTTGATATCAGATTTGGCAATGTTTAATTGGATCTAACACCAAAAGCAAAGGCAACAAAAACAAAAATCAACAAGTGGGACAACATCAAACTAAAAAGCCTCCTCACAGCAAAGGAAACCATCAACAAAATGAAAAAGAAACCTATTGAATAGGAGAAAATATTTGCAAATCATGTGCCTGATAAGAGGTTAATATCCAGAATATACAGAACTCAAATAACTCAATAGCAAACAAACAATCCAATTTAAAAAATGGGCAGAGGATCAAAACAGACATTTTTCCAAAGAAGACATTCAGATGGCCAACAAGCACATGAAAAGATGTTCAACATCATTAATTATCAGATAAATGCAAATCAAAACCACAATGAGATATAATCTCACACTTGCTAGACTGGCTATTGTCAAAAAGACAAGAAACAGGTGTTGGAAAGGATGTGTAGAAAAAAGAACCCTTGTACATTGTTGGTAAGAAAGTATATAGGTGCAGCCACTATTGAAAACAGTATGGGGGTTCCTAAAATAGGTAAAAGTTGAACTATCATATGATCCAGCTACTCCATTTCCAGGTATTAATCTGAAAAAAATGAAAACATTAATTGTAAAAAATATACACACCTTCTATGTTCACTGCAACATTATTTGCAATAGCCAAGATATGAAAATTACCAGAGTATCCACTGATGGATGAATAGATAAAGAAGACATAGTATACACACACACAAACACACACACACACTGCAATACCACTCCCCCATAAAAAGAAAAGAAGGAAATCTTGCCATTTGTGACAACATGGGTGGACCTTGAAGGTATTATGCTAAGTGAAATAAGTCAGAGAAAGACAAATATTCTATGATTTTACTTATACATGGAATCTAAAAAACAAAACAAAACAAGGTTCATAAATACAGAGAGCAGATTGGTAATTATCAGAGGGAAAAGAAATTGGGGAGTGGGTGGAATGAGTGAAAGGGATTAATTGTGTGGTGATAAGACAGTAACTAGACTAATTGTGGTGATCACTTTGCAGTACATGCAAAAATCGAGTTATTATTTTGTGCACCTGAAACTGAAACTAACATAATGTTATATACCAATTTTATCTCAAGAAAAAAAGATAGGATATATGTTCCTACACACTTTGGTACTTCTTTGTCCTATATCATAACAAAGGGGAATTACATTGATAATATACATAATAAAGCCCAGCTCATTTACAAAATTATCTTTCTCTCTCTTTTTTTTTTTTTTTGGCTTACACAGTCTTTTGTTTTTGTTGGCATGTTATTACTAAATAATCTAATTTATTTCTCTCTTCTACATATAAAAAGGTTTTGATTCATTTTTAGTTTTTTTATTTGGGTATTCATCTCTACCTCTTTTTCCTATGCCTGTACTTATACAGAAGAGCTCCTGATCACCTTCTTATATCCATTATAAGGGATATGTATGCTTTTTTACACTGGTATTGTTTACTGGCAATTCTAAGAGATAATTCTCCAAGGTTTGTGATTCTCAAATGTGCTTGTCTCTGAGAGTCTCCTGTGGAGTTTTCCAAGATGCAGCTGCCCGAGTTCCACCCAAACCTGCTGACTGGAGGCTGAGGGTGGAGCTCTGCTGTGTTTTTAAAAAGCTTCCCCATTGATGAGTCTGATGCATACTTAGGATTAGGAATTACAGGATTACCATCATTACTTCATATTGTGGCCACTAAAATATAAAATCTTGAAAACATGGAATGTATCCTTATTCTGTGGAAAATGCCTTATCATGATGTAAAACGACATTGAAGACCTCTTCTCCATTTCAGGACTTGAACAAAAATAACATTTCCTTGCCATGTGTGGACCTTCATGTTTTTTTATTCCCTTTCTGGTTGGCTGGTTAGAATGGAGGGAACTCTTAGGAAGACCTTGGAAGCCACCCAGTTAGGACTGCCGAGCCCTCATCTGCCTGAGTCCCTGAAGGTCTACATGGAACAGGGTGCTGACACTAATCTGTTCATGTGCCCAGCACTGTTAAGTAAATAAGAAATAAACCTTTATGGTTTGAGCTGTAGTGTATTTTACAGCCTATTTGGCATAGAAGATGAGAAGTATTTTCTGGCTTATTGACTGAATAAGTGGATAAATTTATATAATAAAAGATAAAGCCACAGGGATGTTTTGCATACCTCCTTTTGTTGCCATTTTCCACGTTTCTGAGGCCTTGGTTTGCATAGTTTACTTAGAAGTTATGTGACTTCCCAAATGCCAATATTGCCCCACTTTATTATAGAAACCACAATATAGATTCTAGAAGTATCACATCATCCCATCATGCTAACCATTCATTCTACATACTAACATCCTTCATACTGAATCATAAGTTAAAGAGCCGAGGGGCAAGCCCATGACATCAGAGTGTTTAATTAATTATGATTCAAAGATGCAGCTCCCAACATTACTAAGGCTTTCAAAGAGATTTCTCTATGCCATGAAGGAACTGACTCCTCATTTCAGGACTTGAACAAAAATAACATTGCTTTAAGCAATATATGCCCAAAGGTAGGATACTTCCATCCTTCTACTGATGTCTGATTATTTACCTGAAAGGTGAAGAACCTGTTCATAACCCAATCCATGAACAATGTTCACTGTTATACTAGTATTTATAAGATGCCACACTTTCAAGTCCTCTTCTAAGGGGTTTCAAAGTGAGAGGAATCACAGTGGAGATAAATGTTCTTACCAGAACCCAACCTGGGAACACGGTAGTCCTTTTTGCTTGGCATCACTATATACCCATGAGTCCCCACTTGGTACATGACTATAAAATCATATGCTAATGATTAAGTGGCATTTATCAGTTCAGAATAATTTTTTAGTAAAATCTACTAGATATCACAGAAGGTAAATACTTGGTATGTCAATATGTTCAAGCTGATTCAACAGATAATCTCTTGGTGATTTCAGATGGTGAAACTAATGAATTGATATAATTGAAAGGAAATCGTAATTGTGTACTTAAAAAAATATAAGTGGCATCATGTGTCTCACTTTTTTTAATTGAAATGTAGTTGACATACAATATGACATTAGGAGAGATGTTGGCACCACTCCCATAAAGATGTGCCATCTATGCCCCTGCCTTGAGTCTGGTGGACACATGACCTGCTTGTAAATCAAAAAATGGTCTGGAATAGGCTGGAAGTGATGCAGCTCTTCAATGGAGGGACCATAATACAAGGCCATGCAGCTTTTGCCTTGTCCTCTGGAACATTTACTTCTGGAGCCTTCACCAACCTTCTCAGAGGTACTGGGCACCAGGCTATGCTGAAGCCCAGACTACGTGGAGAAACCACAGACAAGCATGCCGGTTGACAGCTCCAGCTGACGTCCCAGCCAGCAGTCCACACTGACCGCCAGCATGTGACTAAAGATGTCTCAGGATGACTGCAGCCCACCACTATCAAATTATGCCTAATTGGTGATTGCCCCCATCTGAGGCCCCAGACATTGTAGAGAGGAGACTATTCCCAGTATTCCCTATCCAAATTTATTACCAAGAGAATCCAAACCTTTTTTGGTTTTTTTTTTGGCTATTAAGTAGTGAGCAGAACATACCTGAACATCTGTGCCAGACAGTGAGGAAAATGATCCAGAGCAGGAAGATTGGAGATTAGGCTCCTGATCTGGTACACCATGAGATGAAAGAGCATTTGAATACCTCCTTCTCTGCATTATGAATCCTACTGCCTACCAATGCGTTAGCCCAGTGCTTGACCTTCACCCTCAATGCAGTGGCAAGGGGTTGACTGCACCCTATCTGATACCATGAGCAGTTAACGATTTTCACAGGAGGCCCTTAGCCCTAACCACTGACCAGCTAAAATCAAAACATATGGATTGTCCCTTATCTGGAAATCCAAAATAACTGAGCTCTTGTTTCTCACCAGAGAACTGAATTCTCAGTTGCACAATTCTTACCGTCTTGGTTGTGAAAATAGACTCTAGAGATTTGTCTGAAGGAGAGGTTTTATGTTGAACAACTGGCTTATTTTATTTTAATTAAAATTCTGTGAACCTTATAATGGAATGTATTCTCCATACTTCAGCCAAGCAAAGGAAATTTGGAGCCAAATTTGTGGCCCACTCTAAGGAACTGTACAGATGTATTTCTCTGTGCTAATCTGACTCCCGAATTTGTTATTTTATTCACATCACTTTCCCTCCTTACAGATTTTGTCAATTATTGGTTTATTTTTTTGCATTGCATAAAATTTAGTAAGCTATTTCAAATCCTCTGTGAAATAGGCCATATATGAATAAAATACTGCAAAAGACATCCCTTCATCCTCTGCCAAAATCAACAGTGTGAATACAAATGTTTATAAAACATCATGAAATGTTCATCTGACTTTGCCTCAATTCTAGAAAAAATGATATACTAGCTAAGAAAATATAATTGGCCAAAATGTACATGTTCACACCATCCCGAATGATCAGCTCTGCTTAAATACTCTGTGCAGTTTAGCACTAGTCACTGGCAAATGAAGACAGTTCCTCCTTGGTTCTGATTTGCATGTTTATTTCCAAAACTACTAAATTTCAGATATGTTTTTACCCTTTTTTCTAGATATAGAATTGAAATGGCTGATAGTTCTCTCTGATTATTTTAGAAAAGATAACTGGTGTCAAAATTACTATTTCAGGGAGATAAGTGGGCATGTAGACAGCACCTATTCTTTCATTATATCAGTTCCATCATTTCAAGTGAGCACTGTAGTGGATGAAAATTATATTTAAAAAAGTGTCATATGACCATGGCAGGCTTATCTCCTTTTTCCTTAAGGAAAGAAAGGCTATGTTACATTGCAAAAAAGAGATACTGAATTCCAGACTTATGCATTTAAAAGAAGTCTTAAGTTCACCTAGATCAGTGTTGTTCAAACCATTTTGCAAATCAAAACCCCTTCAAAAAACGTAAGCCCATGTGAAACCCTCATGTATAAACTAAGTGAAGTCTAATTTCTCTGATTAAAGAAGAGAAATGGGGGGCCTGAGGACTGCTTATGCAGTATCCCCACTATCACCCTGTCCCATGTCCCCATCCTCTGGTGACCCAGCAACTCCTGGAACACAAGTCTTCAGCAGAAGGTTTAAAAGTGAATGATCTCAAGAAAATGAAAAGACAAGCCACAGACTGGGAGAAAATATTTGCAAAAGAGATATCTGCTAAAGGACTGTTATGCAAAATATAGAAAGAAGTATTAAAAGTCAACAAAATGAAAATGAACAACCAATTAAAAAATGAGCAAAAGATCTGAATACACAACACACCAAAGCAGATATAGAGATGGCTATCAAGCATATGAAAAGATGTTCCACACCATAACTCTTTAAGGAACTGCAAAAATTAGAATACTGAGGTACCGCTACACACCTACTTGGAACAGCAAAAATCTGAACACTAACAACAACAATTACTGGTGAGGATATAGAGAAACAGGAACTCTCATTCGTGAAAAATGGCATAGTCACTTCAGAAGACAGTTTGGCAGATTTTTACAAAACTAAATATATTCTTACCATATGATACAGAAATCATGCTCATTGGTATATACCCAAATGAGCTGAAAATTTGTGACCACACAAAAACCTGTACATGGATGTTTAGAACACTATTATTCATAATTGCCAAAACTTGGAAGCAACTAATATTTCCGACAGTAGTGAATGGATAAACTGTGGTACATACAAACAATGTAATAGTATTCAGTGTCAAAGAGACATGAGCTATCAAAAGACATGGAGGAATCTTAAATGCATATTACTAAGTGAATGAAGCCAATCAGGAAAGACTATACACTGTATGGTTCCAACTATATCACATTCTGGAAATGGCAAAACTATGGGAAAAAAAATTAGTGGTTTTCAGGGGTTAGGGGGCAGGGAGGGATGTAACAGCAGAGCACAGAGTTGTTTTTGGGCAGTGAAAATACTCTGTATGATACCATAATAATATATGTCACTATACATTTGCCAAAACCTGTAGAATGTACAACAGCAAGAGTGACCCCTTATGCAAGCTATGGCCTTTGGGTGATAATGGTGTTTAATACATGTAGGTTCATCAATTGTAACAAATGTACGACTTTGCTGTGGGATGTTGATGGAGAAGAAGGAGTGTGGGGGGAAGGGGAGGTCCATGCAAACTCTCCGTACCTTTCCCTCAGTTTTGCTGTGAACCTAAAACTCCTCTAAAATAGAGTCTATTAATAAATAAGAATAAAATAATTTTAATGTAAAAAAACAAAAAGAAAAACCCTGCTGATCCTCTCCAGTTATTTTAATCATTGGGAAACACGCTCAGAGGGGTCAAGGAAGCAGGGCTAATGGATGCTGGAGTCGGTGGGTTTCAGGCAGCACATCAGGCTGGACTTGCCGGAGGTCACCCTGTCGGTAAATAAGTGGCAGAGCTGAAACCAACACCCCTAAATCCCGCCTCCTGGCCAGTGCTCAAAAATTACACAGAGAATTTCCTAACTTCAAGGTTCGTGAGAAACTGGAGATGACTGCCAATGGACTTGCCTCCAGAGATATTTGAGAAAACTAATAATTTTTCTGGAATGGCTTAGCCATCCAGCTTTTCAAAAAGGGTAAAAGATGGCGTGGAAAAATGAAAGAATGCTGGTACACACAGGCATCTTCTGAGAGTCTCCTTAATTGAGAACTTTCACCAAAGTGTTAACAATGATTACTTTTGTGTGGTGAAATTATGATTCCTTGAGAGATTTTTCTTGGTGGCTTTTCTGTATTTTCCAAGTTCTGTGCCTTGGGTATACATGACTTTCATAATTTGGTGGATGGAGATGCTATTAAAAATACAAACTCAAAGTCCCTTTCATTCCTATTATTTCATGAGCTCTGTCAATGCCTGAGCTCATGAGAGGGCTTCATAGCTGGTGAGTGGATCTTCCAAGGAATAAGGAGCTTGCTGTAGGGATATATTACTTGTTACTGTTTTCATGATATTGCTATCATCCCTAAGGCTGCTCACATTTCTGAAACTCTTCAAGGCTTGTCATTTCAGCATGAAATGGAGCTAACAAATTTCTTACTAAGCTTCAGATAATAATTGTCTTCACTGGAAATACCTCTGACATGTCATCAATTACCTTGGCTGCATGTCTAAGTACACAAGAGCAGCTTCAAAGGTTGACAGCACATTGTCCCCAGAGGACTTTTGAGTTGGAATAATGAGAAAGCACAGCATCAGGGTGTTGCTGGAAGATGCTGAGTGTTTAGCTTTCATTGACTATGAAGGTCATGTGATCTCACTCAAAGAGTAATGTTTGCTACACCAAAAGAAAGGGCAGATTGCTTCGCCTGTCAAGATGAAAATGAATTTTAGGTTCTGGGTCTAATTCACCACTGCAATTCCCAATTTTAAAGAATAAACAAACTGTTCCTGTCAGTCTCCTCTGGACAGTCACGCCTAGCCATTCTCAGAGCTGATGACCGTTCTGAGCTGGACCACGATGCCCAGTGTCTCCCAGCTGTCTGCTTCCAGTTGTGAGGATCTGGAGACTAGACTGCACTCGATCCTTGGGGCCTCAGGGGGGTCAGACAGGGCATTTTTGATCACCAGAGGGCATGGCTGGAGCGGTAGTGGGGTTACACAGAAGCTGCTTCTTCCCAGCTCATTACTGACTAGGAAAGGTGGTGTCAATCACACAAAGCCCCAGAACCCAGAGAAAATGAAATCTTTGGAGAACTCAGGTTGTCCCTCCCTAGGTGGGTTTTTAAAGGAAGGTGCACTTCCAGCCATTCAACTTCTTGTCTTTCTCTTTATAAAGATCACTTTTAAAAAATCTGTGGCAAAGGGACCAAAGGCAGAAGGTAAGACATAAAATGCCAACCCTTTGTGCACCCTGATGGCTTGGAATAAGAGTAGTTCACCAACATAGTGTTTGTGCAAGACAAACTTAAAATTCACATAACAAGCACCTATATAGATAACAAAATAAAACCAAAATTCTCTCAGATGATGATAATTCACTTCAAAAGGGGTGAGCTTGCGATGTTTATAATATAACCGGTGTAGAAATGTCTGCTGGGTCTTCCACAGCAGAGGGCAGTAGCTGGGTGGGAGGAAACTGCTGACTCGCCAGCAGTCCGCACGCATCTCTGTCTCCCACACTGCCTGATAAGGTCATATTTATGTAAAAGTGTAATTTGATAAGGCTTTCCGGAGCAGTAGGCTTTATGATTCAGAGACTTAAAGATGTTTAAATACTTTCATCTAGCAAATCCACTTCTAGAAACATATCAAAAGTAAGAAAATTGGGCAAAAGACTTATTAAAAGAATACAACACCAGCATTATTTATAAAACCAAAAAAGAAATCACATGTTTAATAATAACAGGGTTCTTGAAAAACGTTATATGCTCATGAATGATTATGCAGCCATTTAAAATCTTATTTTTATGAACTAAGATACGATATGAAAAAGAACTTCCAACATCAGCACTCTCTGGAAGACTCATGCCAGAAGATGATCATCAAAAACCCCAACAAAGGTCCACGCACTCCTACAGGTGTAGATGCATTCATCCCACCAGTTCCTGGACTTGCCATGGGAATGAAGAAGGAGATATCTAAGCTGGCCTGTGCATACAGTAAAACAAATTTGACTGAATCTATACTGTTGGAACTCAACCAAGAATTAGGAGAAGTACAAATTGTAGCGCTCCAAAATCTTACAACTACAGACTATTTACTGTTAAAAGAACATATGGGATGTGAACAGTCCCCAGGAATGGGTTGTTTTAATTTGTCTGATTTCTCTCAGACTGTTCAAGTTCAGTTGGACAATATCCACCATATCATAGATAAGTTTTCACAAATGCCTAAGGTGCCTAACTGGTTTTCTTGGTTTCACTGGAGATGGCTGGTAATTACAGGTATGCTTTGGTTACGTAACTATACTCCTATTATGTTAACGTGTGTGTGCAATTTAAGTAGTAGTTTAAAACCTATACATGCTGAAGTTACTCTACAAGAAGATATGTCAAAGAAATAATCAATCTTCCCAGGTTTTCTTCTGCCTGCTACTTCTATAGCTTTTCTTCTTCCTTCCTAATTACAACCCTTAAATAGAATTCGTGCCTCACATCGAATTTACCGAGTATCATAATTCTTCCAAGTGGTAAAGACACCTCAAGACAAATGCTGGGCATAGAAGTCACAGGGCATAAATATGCAAAGAAGTAAAAAGCTAACCATTTCAAACAATAAGGCTTCTCTCTCACTTACCAACTTCACATTTCCCTGTATGGCCCCGGAAGATGACTGGTTAGCCAGAGACAGGTAAGATTCCTCAAGGGAGGAACAACCTAAGACAGGCACAGTCACAGGGGGGCCATCAGGTGAGAAACTGGGGATCAACAGAGGTGAGGCTTAGAACCTCACCCCCCCTGTTCCGAGAGAAATCTTCTGCATCCATGGATGTTTTATTGCCCTGGTCTAGCTTGGATTAACACATAGTCTACAGGCACACACCTGATCATCTACATTTGCTCTCTTACAACACTAAACTATGTTTTCTACCTTTATCTTGTATCTACCTACCACTTAAGCATTTTATTAAAAATAATAATAATAAAGAGAGAAATGTGGCATCCACATATAAATCAAGTATAAAAATCAAATGAGTATTCATATTTGAACTGACTGTTTATAGGTCATAATGCATGAGCAAAACCGAAAGTTTCTGTGATGACTGCCCTTGTAATGTTCACCATGTAACTTATTCACTATGTAGGAATTTGTTCTCCATGTAAGAACTTGTTCGTTATGCTTCAGAAGATTGGAGACTGATGAAAATTAGGCTTGGGGTGGATTAATGATTGTGCATTGAGCATTGATCCCCCTATACAGAATTTTATTGTTGTTAACAACCATTTGATCAATAAATATGAGAGATGCCCTCACAAAAAAAAAAATATATATATATATATACACACTTCCAATTGTAAAATAAATAAGTAACCGGGATGTAATGTATAGCATAAGGAATATAGTCAAAATATTGTAACAACTTGGTATGGTGATAGCTGGTACCTAGAATTATCATGTATATAAATGTTGAATCACTGTGTTGTACACCTGAAACTAATGTAATACTGTGTGTCAACTACCCTTCAATAAAAAATAATTATCTTAAAAAAAAATCTTATTTTTAAAGAAAATATATGTGTATAATCTTAATTAAAATGTGTAAACATATATAGGAATAGATACACACAGTATGGAAACACAACAAAATAGTACCTAACACCAACTGAGTGTTGGTCTAAGCAGGTGTTGTTTTAAGAGCTAACTTGTATTAACAAGTAGACACTCTTATGATCTCCACATCATGGCCCAGGAAACAGAAGCACAAAGGGTTTAAGCAACTTGTCCAAAGACATACAACTAAGAAGTATCAGAAAGGGGATTTGAACTTGGAACTAGAGTCCCTTGCTCTAAACCCTTACACTATATTTGAATAAGGTAGATCAAAACCCATATGTTTGGCTAACTTCTGTTTGTTGTTTATTACCTTAATATTTTGTATTCATCAATGATCTAATTGAGTATTTTTTTTTTTGTAATCCAACTTTTCTTTAAAAGATTAATTCTCTTTATCTGTCTTTATCTTCAGACCATGAGGTGGGAACTGCCTTACTAATCACTACTATGTTATCACTATTGGTCTGACCCCTGGGTCACCTCAAAGGCACAGTCCTCGGGATCCACGGCAGTTCATATGCCTCACTTCACAGGAAACACAAAGTAGCAACTATTACTATCCCCCATTTTACAGAGGAGGCAACTAAGGGCAACTTTATATATCTAGCACTTAGCAGAATTCCTGGAAAGTAGTACATCCTCAATAAATGGTAGTTAGGATAACAAGCAGTAGCTTATTTGGCCATGGGATTCACTCAGTTCAGAGGGGCATTGCTGTCTTTCTTATATGCTGGAAGGAAAATAAAATCTAAAAAGTAGACATAAAGTAAAAACTCATAGAAAATAAAGCTAAGGCAACCTCAGTCCCTTTCAATGTACAAAAACAGCCATAAGCCCTCTGTGGGAAAGTGCTGAAGGAGGCTGAGGCTGCGGAGTGGCCCAGGACATCAGGGCAGGGCAGGGAGCAGGCATTCACTCTCCCATCTTCTTTCAGCGCAGGAGCAGCCGTGGGCCACGAGTGGAAAGGCTAGGCCCAGAAGCAGGTCCTCCAACTAAGTGCAGGGACATGTGGGTTAGACTCAAAGCTTTATAGGACAGTTTTGGCATTCCATTTAAATGTTTCAGGAAGCACACATGTTCTCTTACGGCTTTTATTTGTTCACTGAGTATCTTGTGGGAAAATAAAAACCTATTAAAAGACAATATTTTATTTTATTTCTGAGATCAAAAAATTAGTGGGATTTTGTTGTTTCCTGGTTCTTCAGTTCAAGGGTCAAAACACTAAAAAGATCACAGTCAGTGTGCTGGACATGTGGTAGCGGGAGGGCACCTAAGGTCCTTCCAAATATAGAGCCAAAGCAGAGTTCGAATCCTTTATTAGAACACGGAGATCTTGACACCAAAATCTTGGTAGCATATTTGATTGCTTAATGCTTTCCATTTGTGAAAAAAAAAAACCCAGATTATAATAGTAATGGTGATATTAGCTAATGTTTTGAAGCTACCTAACTAGTCATAACAAACCTATAGGATTGACTGTCTCAGAATTTCCAGGCAGGAATTTATTCATTATTGGCTAAGAAGAACATAGTAATTCTTTCATAAAGACAAAAACCAGGGTTTCCGTATTTGGAAAGCATGGATGAAACCAACTAACATTTGTGTGCATCTTTGTGCAAGGCACTAGGTGGTCATTCTTTCAATAGTGACGGGATTGTGGGAGCTAGAATTGCTCCATTATTTCCATTGTACACATGAGGCTCAGGGAAGCAGCTTACAACAGGCACCCACACTCCCTAAGTAAGTACCAGAGTTGCTTCTCTTGAATGCCAGGCCTCTCTAATGACCAAGTCCATACCACACCAAGTTTTCAGGATTAAAGGAGGCTGAGGCTTGCGTCAGGCCAAACCAGAAGGTGGCAGCAGGGAAAAGCTCCAACACTTGGGTCAACTGCTTATGGAACCCAGTCAACCAGAGAGGAGGAGACAAAGAACCACTTAATAACCAATCATAAAGTATCATTTATCTCACAAAAATGACAATAAGAGGAAGCTTGGCATTACAAAGAACTCAAGAAATCCTAAAATCAGATCTTCTCCACCATAACAATGGGCATACCAATGTGTCTATTTGCGATTTCCAAGATTTCCCATCAGAAAACTTCAACTGTTGAGAATTAACGATCCTCAATTTTATAGTCAGTATGTTTTTAAAATATTTTTTCATCTAAATAAAGGAACTCTGAGTCACTGTCTTATTTCTAAACTAGAAAGGATAAATGTTACTAAATAATTATCAGTTTAAAGACTGTGAGGAAGACAGAAATGTTTAAGTTGCTTATAGGGAAAGTAGGACATATGTGCATAAAGAAACAATCCAGGTTAAAGTAAAAAACTGAAAAGACAAAACCAAAGAACTGTGTCATTCATTTTTGTATAGTTAGCATACAAAGTTCATAGTAGAAACTCAACAAATAATTATTGAATAAACACAGTAGTCAACCACCTGACCAAATGCTAGATTGCTGGCTTTAAAGAATAGAATTGTCTAGAGAAGGAAAGCTCATTACAGGCTTGTGTAATATAGCAAGGTTTCCTGAATAAGATGAGATCTGAGCTGGACATGGAAGAATCAGAAAGACTGGAATTATGCAGAAGAACTGAAGTCCCACTGGGGAGAAGAACACTGAAAATAGGCACAGAACCTCCCTTCCATAGGGAGCCCCCTTCTGTAGCTCAGCCCCGATCCCCCAACTCCCCTGCTGCCCCTCACAGCCTCCTGCCCGGAGCCCATCTCCTCTTCGCATTTGCCTCATCCTTGTGCTCGGTCCCACTAGTTCTCAGAATGCCTTGAAGCTGGCATCGATTTGGCTGAGGGCTCTTTGGATTAACCAAGAACACCTCTGTCCTTTGGTGGGGAATGGAAAAACAAATGGTGTTTGCCCTATGGATGATTCTAGGCATTTGCAAGCAAAGTAATAAATTATTCTAAATGAGGCAGAAATCATGACAAATATCTTCCACTCCCAAATAGTTGTGAAGAGGAATTCCCATGGAAATTTTAGCATTTAGGAGACCCTCTCAGGACTTCCAGAAAGACATTTCTAGCAGGTCCCTACACCAACCTTTCAATTCCCCTTGTGCCTTTGCCTCAAAGTCAAGGCCAATGTAAATACAACCTGCTGTGGCTTTGGTGACACAGGCTCAACATAACACCCAAGGTTCCTCCACATAATGAGGTCTTGTTTCCTAGGGATCAGAAAAGCAGGATTCGGATTCAGGATTCAGGATTCAGGTTTCTTGAATCATTTCTAGTTTAGCTTCTATCAGAGATTCCTGGAATTAGAGTCACTTTGTAATTTGTCTCATGAGAGGTGAAGAATCACCCCAGACCAGAGCAGTGAATCAGGTGGGTTTTTAGAAAAATCCATACTTCCAGTTGTGGGAAAAAAACATTGATCCTGGTAACCCTCATATGTCCAATTGCTTATTCACTCTGAAAAAGGCACCCAGTGCCATACCATTGTGTTTCAGAATCTTGTCTTCTTTGATTCTGTTTCTCAGAGACAATATGAGATACTAGAGCTGTTCTCAGCAACAGATCTGCTTTCCCAAAACATTGCTCACTTTTGGAGTGTAAAGAGTGATTTCACTTTTTATAGGTTGAGAGAAGACTCCTGTTTTGTTACTGCTTCTGAGCCAACAGAGCCGTCCTTGAAGAAAAGATGCTATTGTCCTGATACCTCATGGAAAAGACAGCTGTAAACTCTGTCAGTATACAGTGCTTGTATTTCCAAATTAGTGTTCCAACCCTTCAAATGCATGGAAGCCCATGGAAAATCCTGGGGAAGAGATGAAAGAATTGGGATAGCGCAGGAAAGTTTAATTTGTGTGAGGAGAAAGCAGGCTGAGGTCCAAATCCTGCGGTGGGGAAGACTGTTTTGACATTCCGGTGCCAGTCTTTAATAAAAGACTTTCTTGTGAGGGCTGAAAGTTTTTTCCTCTGGGATTTAACATACCTGTGTCTATAAATCCAAAATTTTGATGGCAAAAGTCTTGCCTTTTTTTAAATATATATAGCTAAAAATAAAATCACAAATAACCCATCACAGGGACAGAATAATCATACAGAAAAAGGCTATATGAATCTGAAAGGGATATTTTGGATTACTGAGATCAGAACATGTACTTGTGTGGATATATATATCACTGGCTGATTTCACTTCCTGTCTGGAGTATTATTTCCTGGAAAAAGTGGGAAAAAAGTCTCAGTACTTGGTAGGCTGATTTCCCTGAAGTTAACAGATTGTGCTCATGAAAGCCATTGGCACGTGCCAGCCCTCTGCCAGGAGGAGCAGGTTCAGGACCTGGCACTGTGCAGCCGAGTGGCACTGCTCCCAGAACTCTCATCCAATAAAGAGCCATTGTGGGGTCTGTACCCTTCAGCGTACAGGACAAATGACTAAAATGAAAAGCACAATGCATGTGAGTGGAACCAGAAACTTGAATGGAGTGGTAATCACTTCCTTAGTGTAGATCACATATTTTTCACATAACTTGATCCTGTAATTCAGTCCTTGCCTAGAGTAATAACACAGATTTCCATTTATCAGTTGATAAGTGACAATGATTACTATGATAACCATTAAGTGATACAGGTTACTAGCATTGGTGGGAAAGAGAAGTGGAAAATTGTTAGGGGAGGCAAGGAGGGATTGGCATTCGTAAGAAGACGCAAAACATCTGAAAAGGGAAGGAAGTGCTGATTCTCTACACGTGCGATCAATACAAACTGTAGTTCAGCTATTGGGAGATTTGAGATCCTATCTAATGCTGTGAGAAAAACTTCTGAATCAGGCCTAGGGCTTCAAGATAGCTGTGATTTCTATGTGAGAATGAGGTCTGAGGCGTGAAGTAGGGCCAGGGATGGGAGGAAAGGCCGAGGTAAGGGCATCTACTGTGCCCCCGATTGTTGAGCTCCATGGCCCTCAGACTGGAGATCTAGTGATCAGATCCAAACACAGAGGGACCTAGGGGGAGTCAGGGAGCTGATTCAGCTGACCCACAGTTTGCATCTGGGTGACCTGGAGTGACTCTTTACACAACAGCCAGCCTCACTATAAACAAAAACAAAAACAAAAAAAAACCCCAGATGCCACTCTCAGCTAAGCTTTCTTAGTTGAATAAATAGGAGGGGACAGTTGAATAAGGCAGTACAGACCAAACGAAAACTGCTTTTGCAGTTGGACCAATTTACTGCATTCCCCATTCCTCAGTTTTAGGACCAGATTTTTCTATCTCTGAGTCAATTACATTTTTCAGCCAATCACTTTTTGAGCAGAAACATGGTCTGTCTCAAATAACCCTCTTTCCTTATGATCTGGAGCTTGGAATTGGTCACAATTTCTTAACAGGATCCCTTGTTCTACTTACTTCCTGACAGATAAAAAGCCTATCAGCAGACATACATCCATATACATCTACCACTTTAATAAAAGCATTCCTGTTATCTGTGAAAGGATACAAACATTTCAACCAAAAGGCTATTTGATTCAATGTCCAATTTTTGTTTTTCATTCATCATATTTGACCAGTGATGTCCCACTACCCTCAGTAGCCTACAAATGACAATAGGTTATTTTAAATGTACCTAAGTTGTTTCTTTCAATTTATGATTATGCCCTTTCACTGGTTTAAAATACACAGATATTTCTTCCAATAACCCAGCATTATATTCTCCCATGTTACTGACTCACCAGAATTAAGCAAAATAATGGATTTGAGGCACACAAACTCCTCTCCCTGGAGATTCATCATACGGAACCGAGATGATGTAGCCAGCAACATGTCAAAGATCTCCACCATGCCCTCTACACATTTTCCCTGGTTCCTGTGAAAACAGAACAAGAAAAAAGAAAAAAATATTAAAGGGCAGAAAAGTTTCCAGAAGACATGATAAAGTACACATTCATCAACAGCTACTGTTTCCAAATCTGTAACAAAAAAACTACAGCCCATTCTCTTCACAGAGTGCTTGAATTCTAGAAGGCAAGACAAAAAAAAGATTTTCCATTAATAAAACATTTTTCAGTTCAAATTCTTAGAAGAGGTGCATTTTTCAACCCCCAAATCTGCCATGTTAAGTACAGAGTTCTTCAACCTGCAGGTATTCAGAAATAATGAAGATTCAGGTCGATGGTTTTACTTATAAATATTTATTGATCTGCTACTATATTCTAGACATTGTGGTAGTTATGGAAATAAAAACAGGGCCTCTACTCTCAGTATGCTCATGGCCTTGAAATAATATAGTCAGGTCTGATTGACTTACATAAAGTGTTTTTTGAAGTACAAGAGAGTAGGTAGCATTTGAGCTTTGACAATTTAAGAAAATGTATAATTTCATCAAGCAGAGGTATTAAAGCATCCTTGGAAGAGAATACTAAACATGGAAAATAAGGGGCAGCATGAAAGAACATGGTGCAGTGTGCTGGAGGTAAGGAGATAGGAGATTAATCTGGGACAGAAAGAAAAGGTCAGGTGATAAAGGGTGTTCTACGTCATTATGAGAAGTTTAGACTTTTTCCTTGTATAACACAGCCTTGGAATCAAAGATTTATCATTTGTAGTTGCAACTATTAAATAAGCAAAACTGAAGGCCCATAACATGTCATATTTGACAAAGAAAATATTGTTATCATTTACATAGGGTTGTTGCCAAAGTTAAATGAGATCATACATGTGAAAGGAATTCATTCATCTTTTTTGTTCACAAGCTGAATTTGGGGCATGTTGTGCTCAAGTGGGACAGGAAGAAGTTAAAATATTCTATGAATATTCACACATATATTTGTGAAAATATAATTTAAAACTTGAACATTAAACACTTTTCCCAGCACTGTTTAGTTTTTTTATTTTTAATTAATATGTTTTAGAGTCCCTCATCAACTGCTTTTAACAGCTGCAGATTTTTTCACCAAACAAAATGTTATAATCCTATTGACTACTTCTTTTTTGGTTACAGTTTAGTTTGATTTCAAGTATTTTGCTGCTACAAACATTTCATGCAATGACTATCCTTATGTTTATGTCTTTGGACATATGTATAGATAGCTATAGAATAAATTCATAGAAGTAGAATTGCTTTATTGGAGGACTTACATATTTTAGTTGCAATAAATAGTTCAAATATTACTTCCAAAGAGCTTGTGTCAGTAGGCTGTTGGTAGGAGAATACATTGGTGTAAGCTCTTTCTCTGAGAACCTGCTCTTGTTCTTTGCCCACATTTTTCTACTGGATTATTAGTCATTTTCACATTGATTCTTAAGAGATCTTTATATAGTAGAGTAGCCCTTTGTTCTATGTTCTCTCAATGTTTTTTTAATGGTTTGCATGTTTTCCTTTTGATTTCTTTTCTGGTATTTTCTTCTGCAAAACAATTATTGCCTACTCAATTTGTCAAGCTTTTCATTTATGCCTTTAGAATAATATGTCTTGCTTGAAAAGGTCATTTTCCTTTCCAGTAATGTATAAAAAATTATCCTAAGTTTCCTTCTAGTATTGTTCCATGTTTTTATGTTTAAATCTTTGATCTTCTGGGATTTATTTTTTATAACAACTTTACTGAAATATAATCATATATTCAACCATTTAAAGCGAACAATTCAATGGATTTTAGTATATTCAAAGTTGTGCAACCATCATTTGGGATTTACTTTGGTGTAAGATGTGAGACAGGGATTCAGCTTAGTATTTTTCCCAGTCAGCGAGTTGGTTTTCATAACACTGTTTATGGAATAAACCGTCTTTTACACACTGACTTGAAATATGCTAGGTACCCTTTGATAAATTCATTTACTTCCTACAACTGTCCTCTAAGGTTAGTATTATTTTTTCCATTTTCCTAATGAGGGAATTAGGACTCATAACTGTTAAGTCAAGCCACACCACCTTGTACCAACAGTAAGATTTTTTTTTCTTCCTTTCTGCTTTACTTTAATTCATTCACAAAGATTGATTGAGGGCCCATTCTATACCAGTCTTTGTGTTGGAATTTGGGGTATAGAGAAGAAATCCATAGGCCTTATTATTAAAGTGATCCCGAACAGGGGCAAGACAGATAAGGAGAGAGAGAGAGACAGTACAATACAGAGGGACGCAGCCCACAAAAAAATACAGAAAGTCTCTTACAAGGCATGTCAGTCTCCCCAAATTTAACTCACATCAATATTGAAGCAGATGTCATCATATTCTCAGATAAAGGTAAATAACATTTTATATAAAGTGCTTAGAATGGTGTGTGGTTCACTGTAGCAGCAATATTTAACTATTAGCTATAGATATACTGATTGACAGATCCATAAATATCAAAGGATAGGTTGTCCTTTCAACCTCAAGTATCCAGAAAAATCACTGGCACCGTGCATTTTGCTTTGACTATGGAAATCAGGGTGCATGGAAGCTCTGTAGAAGTGGGGAGGAATCTTTAAAAGTTGTGTTGCTCAACAGGGGGAATGGTAACAGCGGTCATACCAAAAAGTGAGCTGGCTTTAAGCAGGGAGAACATATTAGAAGTTGAATTTTCTTGTCCTGCTGTTGAATTTTTTTAAGTATAGCACATTTTCTTTCTAGTGAAAAAATTAACGAGGATAGGGGAAAATGTTTGGAGGGTGAAGCTTTAAAAATAACAACTCATAGCCAAAATAGAGAAATGTTCCTTTCTCAGTATAAAGTCTCTGTTTACTTAACAGACTGCACACCGGCAGGGGAGGAAATCTCAGTGTGGGAGGGAGCCTGCGCTCACCTGCTGTGAGCAAAAGTTCAGTTCGGAAACTGAGAAAGTGGTGTCTTAACAATTCTCCTTTCTTCTCATCCCTTTTCAAAAGTCTCCCACAGTTTCCCATGAGAAGCTTGTTCTTAACTCTTCTGGCAAGAGTGTATTCTTCTCAGCCTCTTCGCACCGGATATCCTGTTATTTCTAACCAGCAGTTCCTACTGCTCGACAGCACAATGCTTGCTCTTCAGCACACATTACAAGCTATAGACCAAGCCCTTAGAGGTGGCACAAACCCCCAAGTCTCAATTCAGTTCTGGGTGTGTGTGTGCATGCGCTGTGTTCCTTCAGATGTGGAGTGAACATACATTAAGTATAAGTCACAGACATTATGAGAGGAAGAACCTGGGTCTTAACTTCCAGTGCAAACAGAAGTGCTTCATGTTTGCTGCTATGAGTCTCAACTTTGAAGCCCCCTGGGGAATATTCACTGCAGGGAAGCTGCAATTCTCTAAGCAGTGCTGGAAGAGCCTAGAAGAACTATGTGCTGATACCTTCCTAAGAATTAACTCACTATCCTTCCAATGGGAAAAGCTCACTTGGCCTAAACACTTTAACCAATCCACTATTTGTGTAACGAATACAAATAATATTTGTGAAAAAACTCTGATGGCCCTGATAATATTTCTATCAAATTACTAGCATTGTTGCCTGTGTGGAAATGAATGACTGATCACATGTGAGCTGATGGACCCATGATTTGTCACCCAAAGATCAGATACAAATCTATGGGCTCTTTGAAGGTTGTACACACTTGTCACCTGCACAACACAAAGGAACCCTTTACTGTCCACTGAGGTCCTTACACATTGGGGTCAGGGCTTCATTTGTCAAAGTCCTGCTGAACTCTTCCATACCAACCTCAAGGAGCCAATCAGACTCTAGCACTTAACTCAGTTTCAGAGGGAACAGATAAAACAACAGCATCGGAAATGGGGCGATTACTAAGAATGTGTGGAGGTAACACCACCACACTAAGATTAGGCTGAATCCATGAGGTCCTGCTCCCAAGCCTGAGAAACACATAGGGGACGGGGGAGCAAGATTTATCTTTAAAGGAAGCACAGCTTCAGTTGCACATCAGGAGGAGTTTACCAAGCACACCACCCCATGACTCCCACTGTGAGATGTGACAGTCTGCAGCCATGAACTCCTCCACTGATTACATGGGTCATGTTCAGAGCACCTCAGAACACCTTGTGGGGAAACCTTGTTCTGCACAATACCCACTTCAAAGCAGTCCATTTGTACTTAAGTGATGGGGAAGGAATAGCACTGGAAAGAACAAATGCTCATGGCACACCCTGGATGTTTCTCCTCTATGAAAAGGAAAGCCTGTTTTTCAGAGGCCCTTAGGCACCTGTCCCTCTACATGGAAAATAAAGAGCCCCGGTGAGGGAGTACAGATCAAACCTGCATTGGTATATCTCCAAAAATAATGTTACAAAATGTTGTTTCCCTATAGTCTTTCTTTATATAAAAGGGCACTGATAGAGGGAAACAGAAAACCCACATCAACATAAGACATTTAATTTAGCTGTCTTGAAAAAAATACAATGTATTTAGAAAAAGTTTACAAATGTCAGTACAAAAGGTAACAAATTAAAATCAATAGGTTTTCTTGTATTTAAAGTTTTAATTGTATTTAAAAACTTCTGTATCTGTGGTGCTACAAAATCAGCCCACACTCTGAAGTCTTGTGACTCCATAAATATTTATAATGTGAAGAGGTTTACATATACAACTCTTCGGCATGTAGAACAAAATGCTGAAGATGGCAAATTATAAGCAAAATATCTTGGAAGATGCAAGACTTGAATGGCTGTATCTCCAAGAGGAATACTCGACTTGAAAGTGGTTAAAACTCTGGAGTCCCACCGCCTTCAAACCTTCATGTGTCTACGTACCAAGCATGAAACATCGAACCAGTTACTTAAACTCCATGTGCCTGAATGAGCATATAGAGCAAATCACCGACATCGGACTGGAAGTTGAATAAGAAAAAGCTAAGGTATAGGGATATGGTGGCTGTTCATTCCAGCAGTTTAGCCTCTGTGATTCAATAAAGGAATTGGTACTGGAAGTGGGGCCCTGCCAGCAAAATGTTTACTCCCTTAATGTCAAATAACAAGACACAGATACAACAAGCTAGAGAACCCTGTTGCCACACTGCAAAATATTTGGCAACACCTCGGTCTGAAATAACTTGGAAGGCAGAACACATTCCTGGGGAAATGGACAGAAAGAGTCAGGGGGATGGTGTGTGGCAGACACTAGAGCTGCCTTTGTAAGGTGTTCCAAGGAGGAGGTGAACTCAGGTAAGAACGGAACGGTTCACAAGCAGAGATGGAAGGAAATGGGAAAACCCCAAAGATAAATAATCTTACAAGTTTGGAAAAGCCAGCTGCTTCTGGCCATGAAATATTAAGAGATGAAATCAATGAGGATTCTGAGTATGAAAGGTCCAGTAAGACTTTGTTTACAAAGTAACTAGTGTGCAGAACACCTCAGGTGGTGAAGGATGACACCTTTAGGGTGCTACCTCCCCATCCAAGACTGTTGTTCCAAATAGCTTCAAGGTGGTCAGCAGGAAATCATGAGGGAGAGGCCAAAGCCAAAGAAACAAGAGCATCAGAATTGAGACTTGAAAAGTCTAGGAAAAGACTTTGGGTGTGGTTACAAGCAGATGGGAATGACAAGAGCAAATAGAATAGAAGCCTACTATTTTTATCTTTTTTGAGACAGCTGTACTGCCAAAGAAATCACACACCTGAACTTAAAACAAAGCTTTTCTGTTTTCAAGCCCCCAGCCCTAAACTTTTAGCTACTCAACACAGTAAAAGTTTATTTCGTACTCATCCCACTGTCCATTGTAGCCACCTTCTCCGGTAGGTGACATTCCCATTCAGGGTCCCCTTATCTGATTCCAGAGGTCCCTGAAGTGTCCTTGACTCAGACAGTAGGTCGGGAACAGGACGGGGCAGGCCCACAGTGTGAACCAGCAGGAAGGGCTCGGAACACCACGTCGCTCACTGAAAGGACGAGCTTCTCACCACTCGCTCCACAGATGGCCAAGGAGGATAGTGGAAGGTAAGAACCTGCCAGGTGAGGCCAGGGTTTATGGAGAACAGTGGAAAGCTCATTTCTCCCAGGCAGCAAGTTTAGGGACTAACTGAAGAATGTTCAGGCCCCGCAGAGTAGAAGCCTCCTCCTTCTGCCCAGTAGGATTTCCTAACTGGCATGAAAGGGTGACACGGAGTCACCCTTCTTCTCAATGGGAGCCGTTCCTGCAGTTACTTTGCCCTTCCTTCCACCCCGGACATGATGTGTGTTTGTGGGTTGAGGCTGCCCAGAGGGCAGGAGCCACACGGTGCTGCATGGAGGGGACTGCACCTGCTGAGAGGTCTGGGCCCACAGACTGCAGCTGGGCAAAGTGGCTGCATGCGACTTTGAATCATTTCCCTTGGGGAAAAACAGTGTTCCTGAACAGGAAGCACGGTATTTCGTTCAGACAAATGGCAGAGGAGGAGCCAAGCTATCAGGTTGGAAGCTCAACAGGAAAGGACATGGATGGGAGGGGCTGGAGGGGGAGAGAAGGAGAGAGACATGGAAGCAGGTGAGTGCAGTCTCCACACCAGCATAGCAGAAGGAAGGCCTTTTCTCACTTGAGAATAAGAAACAGTGTGAAAAGAGAGGAATTCTGCAGAGCCACTATTAGAAATTCTGCCACCTCAGATTGTTTAGTAATGGGGAAGTGATATTATTTGCAGAAAATATGGGAAGGTAGATTGAGGCTGGAGACGTAGGACACAGGAGGGAACTGTAAGCACAGTTGGGACCCTGGAACTGGGTAAGGCTAAGGATTGCCCTTGGATTCCTGGCCTTGCCCAGTCTTTTCAAGTACATTTCCTACTGCTTCTCTCGCAACTTACACCACACAGGGCTTCTGAACAAAAGCAGCCTCTCCACAGCCCCTCTCAGGATGCTCTGTTCGGATCACCACTCCCACCCTACCCCCTGCTGCTCTGGGATATCTTATCTTATCTTTCAAGGCTCAGATAGGTTTCTCCTCTTCCAGGAAGGTTTCTCTGACAGTCTACCATTTTATACCAGGTTATATTCCTTTCCTTGATCTGAGACTATCCTTTTTATCAGAGGTCAGTAAAATTGTTTGGGTAATACCTAAGGGTAGATATTTTAGACTTGGTAGGCCATACAGTCTCTGTTGCTTCTTCTCAGCTCTTTTTATTGGGAAAATAGCCATAGACAATATATAGCCGATGTGCATAACTGCATTCCAATAAAACTTTCTTTACAAAAGCAGTAGCAGAGTGGATTTGGCCTATGAGCCATGCTTTGCTTACTCATGCTGTATACATTGTTCTACATTCAGTGAAGTTACTGAGCGCCAACTATGTGCCCATGTTATGAATGTAATGATGAGCAGGAACGTGCCCGCCTCAAGAGGAACTTACAATCTATTTGGGAGGCAGATACTTAAAAAGATAAGAACAGAAAAGAAGAAAAAGGGAATAATTAAATAAATTAATGGGTGCTACAAAGGGAAAGAAAACTAGGTGCTAGGGTAATGATAAACAGGGAGCCATATGTGGGAGAGAAGATTGAGATGTCTGTGGGATATCCAACTAGATCTTAAGATCTGAAACTCAGAAAAACCTCTGGGTCTGGATTTTGAGCTTTGGGGGCTTCCGGGGAAGTAGGTGAGGGCAGAGAGAGAGCAGCAGACAGCATCCCAGGGGAGCGCTGCCTCAAGGAAGATGGGACGCCACAGGCATGCGGAGGAGCAGCTGGGGGTGCCACGAAGAAGCAGAGAGGAGATGTCAAGAGGCACAGAATGATCTCTAAATGAAAGGCTAGAGAAGTCAAGGAAGATAGGATCAGTGTGTGGGCCCGAGCAACATGATATCCTGGCTTTTTCTAGCAGTGCTGGGTAGCCTGGGGATGGAAGTGAGCATGACCCAAGGTAGAAGACTGACACTTTAGGCATGGAACAAAGTTAAGAGGAGACAGGCTCTAGAGAGTAGTTTTGCAATGACTGAGTATGGAACTTAGAATGGAACAGGAGGAAAATGAAATCAGAAAATTGTAATCAAAGAATAGGAGGTGTTAAGTACCAAGAATAAGGCGTAGGTCCAGTAGGAATATGGGATAGGGGAAGTAGAAGCTGTCGAGAATATATCCCGGAGAGAGAGCTTCCAATTTAAGATGTTGCAATGGTAGAGTTCCAAGGGGCATCTAACAGAGAAGAAACCAAGTAACTAAAATGTAGAGCCTTAAGAACACTAAGACCAAGGCTCGTATCATCCTAAGAAAGCACAATATTAAATGGCTGATTAAGAATTGACAAAAGGTCTGTTTTGAAAAATCACCCAGGGTGCATTGTTTATGACTCTTGAAAGACCTCCCAAATTTGAGGTCTTTTCCTCTGAAGACTATTCTGAACTGCAATGGCTTGAAGGCTCAAAGAACAGACTCAGTGAATTCGCTGGGAGAGCGTCTCTCTCTCTCTCTCGTGCCCAACCTTCCCCTCTGCGCACCTGGTAACACGTTAACCTTGTGGTGTTGAGCCAAATTCTGTGCTTTATTTGTTAGTGTGCCCTGACTCACCAGGTATATGTCAAGGCAAATGAGCTAAAAGTATATGACAATAACTAGCAAAAATGTCATCCCTCTTAAAAAGGAGAGTATTTAGGTAGAGAATTACAGGGAACATGGAATAAAATAAAATACCAATAGGAGGAATTTTAAGGATATGGCCAGAAGATCATCTTTTTAAGAGTTATTCTGAGCAAAAGAAGTTTAAAAGCCATGTTGCATGATTCATTTAGAAAGACTGGATTTCAGGTGGAAAGACTGGATTTCAAGTGGAATGACTGTGGGTCCAGTTCCTTCGAGAAGAGATGCTGAGGCTGAAAGCCAGTGCCGTCCTCGCTGAGGATTTAAGGGATGAATGCACAGAGCCGTTTAGCAGCCTTTTACAAATGTGAAGTTCTCAGAAGGTGCATTCCTAGGCAGGCAGACCTTGCTGAAGAAGCTGGGCAGCATGAGTGTAGGGAAGAAAGTTTTCAGCTCTCTGTTCTTCTTGGCTGAAATCCAGACTTAGCTTTGCTGCTCTTGTTTTCACATGAAATGTAAGGGAATCGACCGAGAGAAAGCAGTCAGCATCGGGGCCCAGTAAATGGACTTCCAATAAAAGGAGAAAAAAATCCAAAGATTCTTTTAGTATAATGAAGTCCATGCTCATTGAAATCAAAGAAAGGAGTGAGTATTTGTCTTATTTCTCTCAAGATATTTTTAGCTGAAGGAAAAAGTCATTCTCCTTCAGACTTGCCTTGCTGAGGTATTAACTCACTGAATACTGACATATGGAAGTGGCTTCCATAGGTTATGAGGCCATCTGCATACATCCAAAACTCTATATCCAACCCCTTCAAGAAAGAAGGCCCTACCCATGCCTTCCAAAGCTCTGCCACAAGGCCTAGAGGAACTTATTATTATAGTCTCCAAGGGTGAGCTTCAGCTTTCTAAGGGTTATTGTAAGCTTACCTCCAATTCTAGTGACAGAGAACAGATAATTGATACACCTATTACTTATTCAGAGGACTCAGACCCTCTTTATTCAGGCCTGTGCAAATTGTTGTCATAATAATGGTATCGGAAACATTAGACTGACCTATCTAAAAAATGTGTCTGGATATATTAGCTTCAAACACTTAAGTTATCTACTGTTCAGTTATGTTTATTAAGCTCTCTGTCTTACAGGAGTAAGATTCTAGGGCTCTTTGCCATGTACTTTTCTCACATCAGGAGGCTGACAGCCAAAAGAGTTTTTAAGCTATGAAATATTTTTTAATAAATAGAACAAGACTTAACATGCACACTTTTCATATACTTTTGGGTGCTAAAGTGGTACAAAAGGAGGTTAGAGTTGGTTATTACAGATGCTTCTGTCAAAATGTGGACAACACACTTTGGGGTTTGAATGGTTTACCAAAGGGAGATTGAATTCTGCACTTCTATAGATAATGATACACTTGAGTTTGCTTGTTTTGTGTGTATAGTTTAAGAGCTAAAGTAAGTCTCTAGAGGAAAATTCTCTAATGGTTGTGTCAACTCAACTATCCAGCTGAGAAGAGATTCAATTAATCTTTTAAGATAACGACATCAAGTATATAAAACTTAAGGAAGAATGCTTCTGTTATTCACTTTTCATTTGGGTATTTGGGAATTACATAGACAAAGCAACTAGGTAGTTTTTCTCCACTGTACTTAGATGAGAAGATTCTGTTAATGGGATTGGAGGCAAACGAGTGAACACAGAGGGCCATGTTTGTCCTGGAAAACAGGGTCTCTACTTTTGATAAACCAATCATTGTCTCTCTCTAAAGAAAATATGATTAACGCTTCATTTCTACATTAGCTCAATTATAGTTGTTCACTATTTTTTGAGCCCACTATTTTATTCCAGATTCTGTGCTATAACTTAAAGACCAACTTCATTCATTCATTCCTTTACTCATTCACTAAATACTTACTGAGTCGGAATCTGCTATGTTCCAGGCACTAAGTGTTGAGGATATGATAATACTGCCCTCCTGCAGTACACAGGTAAGGTAGACAGATATTAAACACACACACATATTCACCAATAAAATAAAACAAACCACTAACTGTGACAAATGCCAAGAAGGAAGAGGACAGGGTCTTATGAGACAGTAGAATAAGGGAACTATCTTAGGTAAGAGGAAATGTGGGTGTCTTTGAGGAGGTGATATTTAATCTGAAACCTAAAGAACTAGGAGTTAGCCAGGAAAAGAATTGGGAAGGATGTACCAAAGAGAGAGATGCGTGCATAGGGTTTGGAAATAAGAAAATGCTTGATGAGTTTGAAAAATTAAAAGAAGGTCAACATCCTGGAAGTCTGGAACTTTGTGACCCCAGGCCCAGGTGGTCCTGGATGAGACAGAAGAGTCAGCAGCAGAAACACAGCTCCTCAGGCTTTGATCAGGGAGAATTTAAGATTAGAGTGACCAAGACTTGTGTTTCTTAAAGGTCAGACTTCCAGGGAGACTATTTCTTCAAGTCTTCATAAGTTCCATTCAAGTGGCAGAGGCAGAAAAGAGTCAAATAAATACACAAACAAGATAATCTCCAATTTTGGTAAGTGCTTTTAGGAAATAAAACAAACAGCAGCAGGCAAGCTGGTAGAGGGCCAACTTTAGCTTGTCCTTGAGGAGGTGATATTGTAGCTGAGGCCTGAGTGACAAGATATTTTGAGGTATCACAGACTCCATATTTTAGAAGAGGAGTCTTTTAAGTGTTTTTCATTAGGATAAGAAGTAGAATGAGGTAGTCATTGGAATGGTCGGTTTGAAGGCTCGGAAAAGTGTTCTGGCTTTGAAATCCAGTGAGGAAGACCCACAAATGCCAAGCAGCGTGCGCAACACTCCAAGAAACTGGAATTGAAAAAGCAGAATTGGAAGTAACCCGAACACTACCGTCCTCTGAGAATCTCCAGCCTTTTAATGCTAAAGTTGGAACTGTAATCATCAGGAGAATAAAGGCTTTCCCTGGAAGCCAGTTCATAAGCAAGGCCCATAAATAGAGCCAGGACCTCTTAGCTCACATTTGAAACAATCTTGTTTTATTTATTGAACACATTCTTCTTTAATGTTTATCACTCTTTCAGAGTTCTTCTGCCTCCTTCCTTCTTTTTGTCATTTTTTTTTAATGGACATTCTTTACCTTGAGTTCACCATGTAATTTCTACTCCCTAAATTTATTTCATGCTTCTCAATCTAAATTTTTGTCAAATAAAAATAGGGATATAAAGCAAATATCTATTTGAAGAAGGGCAAATGATACTGAAAACTCTGCCAATTTGCTAGGGGGAGTGGATATGCATCTGCCAAGTTATTGGCATTTGATTTTTGAAGTCCTTACATTTAGGCACTGTTTTAGAAGTGTATCTTTAAATTTTTCTTTTCATTATGCTAAAAGCTGGAAAGCGCAGTAATCCTGTATTGTGCAGCAATAGGTACCATGTCACTAGTAAAAGGCACTGTACCAGAAGGAATAGATGTGTGTTCTCGTACGTACTCTGTCAATTAATGGTTGTGCAACTCTGAGCAAGTCACTTGACCATTCTTTAATTCCATTTCCTCATCTGTAAACAAGGAGGCCAGACCAAATCAATAGTATTCAAACCATCTGTAGAAGTGGTATCCTTATTAAGTAAAATAATATGTCACACTCCAATTATAAAACAGAACAAAGTACATCTGTTTTGGATGAACTGAGAGGTGTCCCAGAGACCTACAGCTTCTACCTTCCTTTAAGGCAACCCCTTAGTGACCATCTTAGACCCACAGAAGACAATTTGAAAAGCATTGCCCTAGGTCTTAAATGCTGAGCTCTAAAATAAGGACTCAGTGACTTCATATGTGCAAATAGAATGTCTCCAAAATAATACTTCACAGAGTCAATACTCTGTAGACTTACTAACATCTACAAAAAGGTTCACTCATCCTCCATACTAAATTCTACTTTTGCTGACCAAACTTCTTAGAACACTTATTCTTTTCTTAGCACCAACAAAATCTTATAGGCTCGATCATGGTGCAACTTAGCTCCACTACCAACCCTAACAATAGTAATATAATAACAATGAAAGATGACAGTGATTCAGTTCTCATTGTGTGCCAATAAGTGTGGTCTAAATACCTGACATCTACTCATTGAATCCTTTATAAAACTCCATGAGAGAGATACTGGTATAATAGAAAAGAAATTGAGGGCCACAGAAGTTGAGCTACTGCAAAAGTCAGTGGCCAACCTGCAGTCTGGCTCCAAAGCCTAGGCTCTCAGACAGCACGGGGCGACCCCTCCACAGCCATCTCCATCCCCAGTTAGCTTCCGTGTGCTTTAGTCTCTGCTGTGCCCCATCCCACACTCAGCCCTTCTAAGAGGCCTATCTGGGACTTCTCTTGCACCCATGTATCTGAACATGAGGATGGAGAACCATCTCTGGTAGATTTCTAAGCTACTGCTGTGCTGAGACTTCAAAAAGCCCTACAATTCTTTTAAATAGGTTCCAGTGTTTGTTCAGTGGTCAGGAACATGGTGCCAGTCCTGGAACTAAGCCTTGGAAACTTGGTACCATATACATGGATTGAAGATTCCACCGGACTTCGAGCCTTTTCCTGTGCCTTGGAAGTGAACTATTTGTCTGCCCACAGTGAACAACCCTTCTGCTTCTCCATCTACCACTCCCCACTGCCGTTCCCTCCAAGATCAGGCCTGCACCAAGTATATACCCATAAACAGCATTTATTACCTCTATCCCTCATGTAACTGTCTTTTCCCCATAATAGATTATAAACTTTCAGAAGACAGGTTTGCCTGCCTTGTTTTTCTCTATATTCCTAATGCCTAGGAAAATGTTGACATTAATACTCAACATTACTTACTAATGGCAGAGTGAAAAAGCATTGAAATTGGAGTGAGAAGTCTGGATTCCTGCCACTAACTAGCCTTGTGACTAATCATAAGCAGCTACTTTAACACTTATTAAACCTCATTTGCCCCAGAGGGAAGATAACCATTATAATGTCTGTCTCAATATCCCCAAAGTGCTGTATCAAGGATAAATGAAAGAATATGTAGGATAGCACATTATAAACCGTAAGTATGACACATGTTGTAGAATTACCATCAGTTAAAATTTACCCTCATTTTCTAGAATGGTTGACTGTAGGGCCTTTTTAAAACAATGCAGTCTAGGAGAGGGAAATGAAATAGCTAATGAGTGCTTATTAAGTAAAAATTGAGAAAAACATACTGAATTTCATCAACAGCAAGGTTCAACATCACTCATACAACTTCAAAGGCCAGATGAACCTATTCTGCTCCAACCAGAGTCACGTGAACTGGCATTTTCAGGACAGAAACAAGAAATATCTATGTGTTCTCTATGGATAAAGGTGTCTTCTCATCAGACTCATCATACAGAACAATGTTGTAGCTTTTGTATTTTTGTTCATTTGTTTTTATGACCTCTCTCTCTCTTTTGTACTCTTCTACTTAGTAAATATTTCCAAGGCTTCAGGCCATAGTATATGTAGAAATTATGTCTTTAGTCTAACAGAATAACACTAAACAGGACCAATGTCATTGCTCTAATTTACTAGAAACTTCTTTAAGAAACTAAACTGGGGATCAAAATATAATCCTACCATTTCATCAGTGATTAGCATTACAGCATATTGGTCTGGAAAGAACTAGTAAACAAAACAGGAGCCCATTTCTGGGTTTTTGGAAAAACATTTTTGTCTTTTCTTCCCCCCCACCAATATGTTCCCAAGGACTTCAGGCTGCACTCTTACCCACCAGGCCTCAATGATGGTTAAAATTGATTCTGAACCAAGGTAAATGGGGTTCCTCCCACAGGCCTGGAGAGCTCCAGTCTGCAAAAAGCTCATGAAGCCCTCGAAGCAGCATGCTCCTCTTCCACCCACATTTTATTGAAATGCTTTTGGGTCTTATTGTGTTGTGATTACATACTATAGAAAACTCAACCAACATCTATTTCAAGGACTAGGTCCATGACTCTTACTAAAACATTTCAATTCCATTTTCCTGAACATACAACCTCTAAATGGACCTGTGAGGGCCCTCCATAAGTATTTCCATTTCCCATTTCAGAAAACTTAAAGTGATGCATGTTTCTGACTTAGCAGATGATGGATGTAAAGGGTATGCCATTGTAAGCTGTTTAGCTTATTGTCCTTCCTTACTACATTTTCAACATAATATTTGGTTCATACAAAAGAATATGGATATATATTGACTCTAAGTCAAGAGAGTGAAGAAGGAAAAGATTTCAATCTATGTATTCAAAAAGATATACCATGTACCTGAGAGAGCCAATCTAAAATATTTTTAAAGCATAACAATTTATAGCAATAAATACCCATTTCTCTAGAAACTTATCTTCTTTAAATTTTTCTTTATGAAAGTTGCTAATTTTAGAGAGATCAACTTTAACAATGTTTCTTTTATGGTTAGAACATTTTGTGCCTTAAGACATAATTCCCAATCCTGAGACAGATATTTTTCTCCATCTTCTTATAAAAATTTTAGCTCTGTCTCTCAGTTTAAGTCCTTCACTCATCTGGAATTAATTTTTCATATGCTATGAAGTAGATTCAGATTTCTTTTTTTTTTCCTAAGTAGATAACCAATTTTCTCAGGACCATTAACACAATGGTTCTTCCTTTCTTTCTCAGTTTCAATGCTCTACAGTAGGTTAGCTGCTTATAAATGCCAGTTTCTGAGTTCTCTTTTCTGTTATTTGCCAGTGTGCTTATTTCTATGCCCACACCACATTGTCATGATTGTAACAGCTTTTTGACCTTATATCTTAATTATTATAGTTTTTTACCCAATCTCCTCATCTTAATTTCAGTCTCCAGAGCATTTGGCTATATTTGGTCTTTGAGCTCTACCATATAAATGAACTCAGGACTTTTGATTGGAAATTCCCTGAATTTACAGATCCATTTGTGGAGAATTCATACATTTTTAACAATGAAAATTCCTAGCCATAAACATAGGCTAGCTTTCCTTTTAATGTTTTATAGTCTTAATGTTTTCCAAAGGAGGTTTCTAATTATCTCTATAGAGCGCCTGCAATTTCTTTATTCAATTTATTCCAAAATGCATTATAGTTTTTTGTTACTACTGTAAAATGTATATATAATTCTAAATTAAATATATATATACTAATATACTTTTCATAACGGTTTGTATTTGTTGCTGGTATAAAGAAATAAATTGGTTTTGGTATACTGATTAAATAGACCTTTTGTTAAACATTTTCATGGGATTGAAAATCAGAAAGATAACAAGGAAAATTCTTATATAGTAATGTTTTAGACCTGAAGTATCAAGTCTGTCTAAATTGCTCATGATTTAAAAAAAAAAAGCTGGAATTTTTTAAATTTTATGGGATGCAGCTACTAGAGAATGGAAGTTAATCTCATAGACTTTCTATTTGCATGGCTAACAAAATATAGAAACTGAACAGCAGGAAATCTAAATGGCCCCTTCTGAGTGCACTTACACCACATCATAGTTAGCAATTGTCTACTGCTGCAAAAATCGAAACACGTTGTACTGAAGAGAAAGGTTTTTTCAGAAACTCCATCTGAAAAATGGTTCAGTCCTCCCAGTGGAGGAGGCTGCTGTGTTTGTTTATGCCCATTTTCAGCTTGTGTCTTTTGCTAGTTATTAGTAAAACCTTAGTGTGGTTGAGATCTAGGGATCCATTTGGGTCTGCTATGGCAATTCAGCTCTGTGAAAGACTGCTATCCACCAAGCAGAGTAAAACTGCAGCCTAATATTTCATATTGAATTAAAAATACTGAAGAAAAAGAGTCAAAACTTTGAACAAGTTGAACATTTCAGAAATAGAAAACGCAGAAATGATATGGCCAGGCAACAGAAAAAATAAAATAAAACAAGAACCTAAACAATTTAGAAATAAATCTGAAAATCAAGGAAAAACATTCAGGAACAGGACATAACAGCAAATAGACCCCAAGGGCAGCATGGTGAGGGGGTAAAGGATGGAAAGAAAACCAATAAGGAGAAAGAATAAAAGGATTTATGGAGAAGTCTTAAATATAGAACAGGTAAAGGGTATCCACTGAGTATAAATGGGCCCCTGAAGAAGCAAACAAAGCAATATACCAAAACAATTATTTAAAACTCAAGAGAGTCAAGAAGGAAAATATTCCAATCTATGTATTCAAAAGATATACCATGTACCTGGGAAAACTGATCTAAAATGGTCAACACAGAGCCATAGCTTAATAAAATTACTGAAATTTAAGTCTATGGGGAGGGGGGTAAAAAACCTTTAGGCATTCAGACAAAAGCCCAAATCACAAAGAAGGGGAAGAGAATCCCACTGCCATCCAACTTCTTGACAGCAGTGTTTCATATGAGAAAACAAGGAAACAATCGTTCAAAATTACGCGAAGAAAAATGTAAGCCAAAGATTTTGTATACAGCCAAACTTCCTAAAGGACACAGAAAAACAATTATAAACATTTTTAAACTAAAAAAATGTGTCCCCATGAACCTTTCCTGATGAACAAAGCTCCAGACAATCAAAAATAAAATTAGAGAACCAACAGTACGTGGTCTGATTGTAGACACTGAATGAATATATTTCATGATAGAGTTAACTAAAAATGAGGGTTAGGGTTGACCAAAAAGAGCCTCAAGTGTTATAAGTTCTAACAATGTATAAAAAATACAATAATAAAAATAAGATGAGAAACAAAGTATCATAGAAATTATTATTAGCTTATGATTACCTCATAGGTATTAGCTGAGTTAAACTGACATCATTTGATTCTGACAGATCCAGTAGTAGAAGCTGAAATATATTTAACACTACAGAGTTTAATACTCAGACGATCCTAGTGTGTACTGGAGGGTGGTTGAGGAATGTTAAGTTACTTGCTAACTTCACTACTGCTCATAGTAGGAAATGAACACTTTCTAAAGGAAGAAATGACTAAATATATATAAATCTAACAACCAGAACAAAAATACAAAATATCTAAAAACTAAACAAGTAAAAATAACAGAGAAAAGAGATCACTTAATATGTGGGAAATACAAAATAATACACCAGAACTTGAATCAAACATAGTGGTTGCATCAATAAATATAAATTGGCTTCATTTACGAACTAAAAAATATTCTCAGGTTGGCTAATAAAGTAAGATCTAACTCTGGACTGTATAAAATAGAGACCTAAAGCAAAAATATTCAGATGTTAACAATAAAGATGGGAAAAGAAATATTCAGTGGAAATAAGAGGAAACCAGGGGTCATGATCTTCATATTGATGGTGAAATTCAATCCAGAAAAAAGATTAAAAGAATAAAAACTTTATAACCTAAAACTATAATGTACAATTGAGATGAAGCAAATAAATATCTATGCAGCAGATAACAGGTTATAAGTTTTCATTAAGCAGAAATTACAGACATAGGAAGAGTACTGGATGCAGAAAGATATTTTCCCTTCTATCTTAATAAGAGTAAATAAACTTTCATATCAAATGTATACAGAATATTTAGAAAACTGAAATTATACTAGGCTACAAAGAAAACTTTAATAAGCTCCAAAAAAATGGAAATAATACAAGCAGTATTCTCTGAACCCAAAGCAAGTAATGTTTATTAATAACAAAACAAAAAAATGCCCCTTAAACCTATAAAACTGTTTATTAGATAAACTGTCTAATAAAAAGGAAAGTAAAATATGAAATAGCTGAAGTTTCAGAAAATAAAGACATTAAATATATTTAGAAAATAAAGATATTAAAAGTTATAAGACATAACTAAAGCAGAGCTTTGAAAAAATTATTTCCATTAATTACCTATATTATGAAATGAAATTAAGTGAATTAAATATTAACTCAAAAACCTACAAAAAGAACTACAAAGTTAACTGACTGAAAGCCGAGGAAGGGTTTACTAAAGCTAAAAATATAACAATGAGCTAGAAAATAGAAAACAAGCAGAACTAATTTTAAAAATGTAAGCTAGTTCTTTGAGGAAAAAAATTGACAAAATAAAGAAACCACTAGCTGACCAAAGCTCTCTAAAAGAAAAATAAATACATAAAGTAAGTTATAAGGTGAAAGTAACCATCACACCACAGAAAACTTTTAAAAGCATCAGAAACCACTTTGTCCAACTCAGTGCAATAAATTTGAAGACCTAGATGAAATGAATAACTTTATCAGGAGATTTATATACCAAAAATGACCCAAGAAGAGATAAAAGTCTAGAGACCAATTATTGCAGAAGAATCAAAATGTCCAGAGAGCTCCAGGTCCACATCCCACAATGGAATTCCACAAAATTAAAAATTTTAAAGATCAATTAATACCAATACTACTTAAACTTCCCAGAGCATGGAGAGAAAAAAGAAAATCCCAAACTCGTTTTGTGAGGCATGTGTAATACTGATAACAAAAACATGTAAAGACTACACGAAGAGAAAATAATAACCTTCTGATAATAAAAATAACCTTCTTAATAAAATCACGTAATAACACAGAAATCTAGAAACTCTTGTAACATGAATACATAGGAAAGAAGAAATGGTCCCCATTGTTGCTAATATTTTTACAAGAGATTAGAGCTATTATTCAATGCAATTAGATAAAAAAAATATTTAGATGCTTAGGGAAAGAAAGGAAGAGGTAAAACAATCTATTTGCAGATGATATGATTGCATGTTAGGAAACCCCATGGAAATTAATGGCAAACCAGTCTAAACAAGGTAAGAGAATTTAGCAAAGCAGCAGTCTGTCTGTAAAAAAAAAAACTAAAAATCACTGGATCTACACAAGAGAATATGGCTCGTTCATTAAAATGTTTTGTTTCAGAAAGTATTTAATAAAATGTAAAGATGCTTGAGATATACTGAATAAAACTTAGCTTTAAAAATAAAACACTACTGTGCCCAAACAAAAACAAAAACAAAAAACTATCAATTACCGACATACATACAAATAATATGTGTATTCATTTATTCATATTTATACTATATATATATGTATATATGTATTTAAAATAGCTAGGCATAACCTGAAAAATATATACAAAATATATATAAAGATACTTGAAAACACTTCTGAAAGATACACACTACAAATCTGAACAAATGAAGACACTTTGTCCTGGATAAGAAGATTCAACATTATAAAGACATTAATTCTTCTTAAGCCAATTTACAGTTAACATGAATCCAATAAAATCATCAACCAGTTTCTTATGGATTTCAACAAGTTGATTCTAAAAAAAGAAAGGAAGAATCACCTGAAAAACCCTGAAATATCAAAAAGCAACATTGGAGAGATAGCCTGACCAGAATTAAATCCCAATTTGGAGCTGCTGTAAATAAAGCTTATGTGATATTGATTCACAAACAGATAAACCTTAGCAGATAATTGAAATTTCAAAGGACTTAAGTCTGCAAGGAAATTCAGCATGTAATCAAGGATATACACCTAAAATCACTTGAGAAAATATTGATGTTTTTATAAATGGTTTTGGAAAAACTGAAAAGCCATCTAGAAAATATAAAAGTTAGTCTTTATTGCACACTTTATCAGAATAAATTCCAAAGAGACTGAAGATAAAAGAGTAAAAAATACTAGAAACAAGCAGAAGTGAATATAATTACAACTTGGGGGCAGAGAAACCCTTCTTTTTATTAAAATAAAAGATTAATGTATTTCTGCAATAAAGCAATTTACAAAAACTTTTTGCCTGACAAAATACTCCATAAACAGTTCAAATGCAAATGAGAAATTGAGAAAACATATTGGCAATTTATATTGAGAAAAAAGCTAGTCTATCTGCTTTCTCAAATAAAAAAAGCTAATCTATTTCTTAGCTTCTAAATATCAAGGGAATAAAAGACAAGCTGACACAAAAATGGACAAAAATATGAATGTGCAACTCATAAAAGAAGAAAAGGTCCTTAAATGTAACTAATATGCTTAATTTCATTCAGAAATAAAAGGAAATGCAATTAGTGCCATTTTGAGATAACTTCTTACCTATCAGATTGGCAAAAATCTAAGTTTGACAACATACTCTGTTAGAGAGGCTGCTGTGAAACTGGTCCTCTTATACGTGCTTGTGGGAAAGCACAATGACACAATACACAAAATCACTGGTAATAAATTTTCCAATATCTAGCATGCTTGTACTTTTTGACCCAACAATCCCACTTCTAGGGATCTATCACAAAGACAGACTGAAGAAAGTATAAAATAACTTGTTCACAAAGTTACTTATTGTGGCCTTTTTGTTGTTGTTTATAGTATAAGATAGGAAAGAACCTCCATGCCCATCAGTAAGGGATTCCACACAATGAAATATAAAATTATCATGAAAAGGAATAAGGAAGCTCTTTTACACAAACATGTAGTAATTTCCAAAGCATTATGTATATACTGAATATACCTGGTTTTGACTTCAGAAACAAATACTTTACATATTCAAAGATATTAAGTAAAAATATATGTAAAAATGGAAATCAGCTTGAAACAAATGATTCTTACTCTACATCAAGTTGATGACATATCCTCAGAGAGAAGGTTTATTTCAAGTATCTGCAGAACATAATATTTGACTTTCCATTCTAAGTGAAATATAAAGACAAATAGAGCTACTTAGAAATCTTCAACTATATTCAATGATCTAATTGTCAGTAGATAGACTGGTACTATTATCTTTAAACTATTTCACACAATGCAAAGATAATCAAATGAGTAATTACATTTATTTGGTTCGGAACCAAGATTTGAATTGGAAATATCAGTATGAAATAATTATTTTGTTGTTTCAAAGGTGCTTATATCCTTATCAATTGAAAAGGCCTAGAAACAGTGACAACTCAAAAGTAGTGAACACACTGAATGCCAAGACTGACTTCTAAATACTAATTTCTCTGAAACCAATGAGTGGTCCTTCTAGAAATGGTTTATGGAGCAGGAAATTTACAATAGGAGGCTGGGACGTGTTATTTTACTGCTCAGCAAGAAGGCATCATAGACTAATGGTTTATGCCATAATGACATAAAATTCAGTATGAAGGAACTCTTGTTAGCCACAGATGGGACAATCTGAGTACCAAAAAAAAATAATACATCAACTGATTGACACACACTGAAAAAACAAAATTCAGAGGCTAAGGTGGATTGCGCCGCAGGCTCCATGGCTCCCAGTATTAAGCTGGTCCTGACTAAAGTTGGAGATACAGAAGCCCTGTTCTGCTCAAATGTGTGTAGTAAGTAATCTTTCCTTATCATCCAAATCTGTTTGTTGTGTCCCATTTTCCAACAATAAAGTCATGGTGGGTCTCAGAATCTTGGCCAGGGGAGAGTGGTAAATATGTAAACAGATCAAGAACTGATTCTCTCTATAAAACCAAGGAAAATACTGACAGTATGTGCTCTTTACATCTCCTTTCCATTTGATAAAATGAAAATAAAAAACAAATACGAATATTCAATCACTTAAAAATGCCTCTAGAAGTATCAGAAGAGAAACTTCACCCTTATTCTTTGGATTATGATCCCACAGGGAGAAGTCAACAGTACCAAAGAAGAGACTGGAACTTAATTACAGACCAAAAGGGCAGGTAACCATGACACTGATAATAAAGACAATTTTAACATTCAACGGGAAATGGAAACAGACATACTAACTCTAATTACTTTGAAGTCAAACCTCTACTTACTCTGTAAAATTAAGAGCTGTCACCACAGGAAAATATCCAAATACTAGTAATATCTTGACGTAAGTAACATTGCAAATATGTTTAAGCTGTGGTCATCTATCTTGATAAACTTCTGCCCAAATCTGCAGCCCTCCTGCCAGCCCCAAAGGACCAACATACAGAATGAACTCAGTTTTAGAGTTACCGGCATTATGGTTTTAAGCAGGATAAATGCACCGTGAGTATACTTACACTAGCATGGGAATGTCAAGAGTGAATCAGTATCTAAACGCATGTTTAATCTAGGGATCAATTGTCACAGAATCCACAGCCATTAGAAAGTGATAGGGAAGAATAAATTAGCCATGAGTGGCTAGTGGGCTGCGGTGGGGCCTGCGGTGATGTCTTGCTTTTGCTTGCCATTTATTTGCACACTACTATTACTCTACCACTGACTGTAAATTCCCTGAGTTCAGGTGTGCGTCTTACACATATCTTTTTTCAGATACTCCAGGATCACGCAGAACCCGAGAGGTACTCAAAAAATATCTACCGAGTTGATTTAAACTGAACCCTAACTAACCCAGACTTGAAATTGGCTATCTCCCCTTATCATTGGAGTTTTATGGCATTCCTAAGAACAAATGGGGGCCTTTCTAATGCCGACTATGGAGAGACAGCTTTGATTAAAGCCCATAAGAATGGGGGACGGAATTATTTGATTATCCCTTTGTGACATGTGTGATTTAAATAATATTAATGTACTTTAGAATTTAACTGTCAAAATTTTTTGATTGTATATTGAAATCAATTAGGCTGATGTTTAATTGTTAAAAATAAATGGTGAATACAAAAATAATGTGTTATGTAGAAATGTAAGAAAAGTCCAATTAACCTCCTACACAGAATTAATGCTTCGGTTGGAATTATGCCTTTTCCTCTGGAGTGATTTTATATTGAGTGGATCCTTACTGTTTATATGCTTATTCCTCTTGAAAAGTTAAAGACATGTGGCTTAACAAGCTCTATTATACAGTGCTGCTGACTTGCTTTTGTTTTTAAGCAGAAACCTACGTTTGAAGGTGTTGTTTTTCACCTTTTTCCAATGGAACCCCTATAAGTGCTTTCATGATTGATGGTCTTGTTGGTCAAACTGACTGTTCCTGAAACTCCCATATGTGTGTGTCTGTTTAATATCCTTACTGAGATATTATTCAGATATTATATAACTGTCCTAGTTAGAGTGTATAATGAAATCGGTTTTTAGTCCAATACACGTTTTGATTCATTTTCAATCAGAGGTAGTAAGAATAGTAATAACAGTGTCAGTTTGGCTTATTTTTCCCTTCTTTTGGCCTCAGTTTTTCTCCTCTACAGTACAGTTTCATATTCCCAGCATTAAAAAAACAAAGACTTAAGTATCAGTCAGTCGGCACCTGCTCTTGACTGATTAAAGGCTCAGAGCAGGGAGAGAACCAACGAATCCAGAGTCAAAATATAAACTAGTAAAACCTTTTGTGACCTGTATTTTCAGACAATGAATGAAATACAGTTTAGAAGATAACCCAGTGCAGTACAGTACATGTTAAAGAAGTTAATAAATGTTGCTCTCCTTTTTTTTCTCTTTTTATCCGATTCTATAAGGCAGAGAAAAAAAAGGTTATGACCAAATTTCCTGACATATGAATGAGGCGAATAGGCAGGAAAATCAAAGGACTCCCTGGAAAATTCTGGAGAAAAATCCAGCAAAGCTACTGGAGTAACTGCAACCATCTCCTGCCCAGGACTAGCTCTGCGAATGGGCGCATCGCTCGCTCCTCAGCCCACACCTGCTCTCCCAGCTACGATGCTCCCCTTTAGAGGAGCACACATTTTTCAGGGGGAAGAAATCTGAAAAGGGAATAGAAAGGGATGTCTTCCTCTCTGTGTCCAGGAAACCTTTGGATGGATTACATTCTGAATTCATCAACTTACTTCAGAACTTAATTTTTCTACTCTTCTAAGTAAAAATTCTGCAAAGAATTTACATCAAGTTTTAAACAGAAAAAAAATAAAATAAAGGCCAATAAAAGCACTGCTGGAAGCATTGTTTTATTTGCTTGTATTTTTCTGAAATATTTACAACAAGCAACCTAAAATGAGGATGCTCATGCTTGTAGAAAATGACTCTTTTCAGTTTAAAATGAATGTGTCATCTGAAATCAGTCTGCTATTTAGTAGAAGAGGCAAAATCTTCTCTCTGGTGCACTAACCTGTTTTTCTCTTAAGGAAAAGAGCTTATTCCTATCCATGCCTACGAGTAAAAGAACTTTCTGTTGTCCAATAATACTATTTCCTACAGGCAGAGCTTTCTGATGCAGGAGCGAAGGGAAGAGCTAGATCAACAACCCTCTGGCCAGATGCTTGGTAGAGGGAATATTCTGCTAGTCGAATTAAGCTCTGCTTTTCAAATGGATGAATAGTTGTTTCTCTGAGAGTGAATAGGAGTCAAGAGAGTACTTTGGCTTCACTGAGAAATCCGCAAATATTTCTCAGAATTTGTTAGCATGGATGGTGCCAGCAAAACAGAATTAGACAGTCCCTTGGACACTGGATGGTCTCACTGAACAGGCAGTTTACATTGTTTCCTCTACCATCACATCTGCCTCCCAGCTATAGTAAACTTTACTCCTGTAAGAACAAAGAGACCTCTCAAGGAATGACGTATATCGAACGCTTTTGCTTCTGTTGTCAGTTTTTACAGTGTGAATGCTCACGAAGGACTACACGAAGAGACGCATTCCTAGTTGACACCGAGGACATAGTTTGTGTTTTCTGGTGCCAAAACACACCAGAGCATTAGGTGCTAGAATGGAAAGTGAATTTTCTCCATTTCCTGATGACTTTCACAGGCATTCTTATTATCTTTAACTTTCCTCTTGTAAAACACAGACACACATACACACCAAGAAAAATTACTGGGTTCTATATTTATACCTTATAATAACCATTATTTCTTGGTTTTCACAGGAAGAGATGACTGCATTAAGTGCTTGGAAATCACTGCTGCAGGACGCAGGGAAGGACTGGAAACTGTGGGTAGGCTAAGTATGGCAAGGATAAAATTAGCCTCCAGCATATGACTACAGGGCAGTTATAAACTACCAGAATCAAGATATCATGGGTTGTCACTGGGGAGCAAATCAAGCAATAACTTTTTAAATAGACACAAGATAGGAAAAATGCCCTCTGCTCACAAATGTGGGATGGCAACCAGCAGGTTTTTCTATTCTTATAATCACTAAACCCCACTTGCCAATACTAACATTGGGTAACTACAAGGAAAGACTGGGGTAAACTCTGGCCTTGGAAAGTACATAAGCCTGGATTTACAAAGGTTTGAGAGAACAGGACATCATTATAACAAATCACAAATTAAACCCCTGTCTCCAGTTGAGCAACACTGGTAATCCATGGGTGAGAGGACTGCTTGGGACCTCCAGCTTTCTCTTTCTCCATTTCTATACAGATGTAAAAAGCCAATGGAGGTGGCTGCCTTTTCAAAAGTTATGTCTTTGAAAAGCCTGAGATAAAATTAAAATGAGGAAGCTAAGATTCATCTTCTGCTTACCAGCTCTCAATCAAACACTTAGCTTTGAAACTTAGAGATTTCTGTATTTTGTTACAAAATGTCTACATTTATTACAAAATTTGCTATGTACACTGTGATGGGAAAAGAGCATGGAGGGATCATGGTGAATTACACTAATCAGAATGTTATCTAAGGGGCTGGGAACCTGAAAGGCGAAAACACAAACAGTGTTTTCAGCTATCACTCAAAGCCATCTACCAGAGGTATAAAATTACAAATGGACTGCTGGTCACTGTTTTGCATATATCAATGTCATCAAAAGCAGTCACCCTCTAAGACCAAGAGAGTAATTTAATAATATTGAAATTTCCTAATATTTAGGTGCATGTTACTAGTCAGAAAACCGTAGTAAAATAAATTTTATATTATAGATCATAGTTTTATTTCATGTGACTTATATAATTTGCACTTATTTATATACTTTTCTAATCATTAACATGTGCCTAAGTGTACTTAAATGTATTAAGATCTTGAGGGTTTTACTTAATAGTCTAGTTATGGGAAAAAAATAAAATCCTCTGCTGATCCCCATTTGGAATTTAAAAGTTACGTAACAGGTTTGTGGAGTAAAAGCACAAATATAAGCATAAGCCAAATGCTTTTTAGGGACTTAAAAAAATCCTTCAAAAAACAGTTCAGTATTAATTTCTGCAAATTCTATAAGGGATAAGCCAGGAATTGATGAGTAATGATGAACAAGAAATGAGTTTGATGACCAGGACAGCTGAAATGAAATGACTGTCAGAAAAGAGTGGGTTCTCCTGACTGCCATAAGATAGCTGGGTGACCTTGGCCAGTGCGATTAACAAATATTCATTGGGAAGCATGGAAGACTTTGCACATTGATGGTAACAAAAAGAGGAACAAGATCTGGTCCCCACCCACAAGAAGCTTATGAGCAGGTAAGGAAGAGAACACGTACAAACACTACTGACCTGTGGCAGAATGGGACTCAGAGAAGAACAAACCAAACTCTATGAGAACTTAGACAAAGGAAAGGCTACCTTCTGCCTGAACAGAAGAGAGTTTGAAGGAAGCTTTTAAGGGAAGAGTGACATCTGAAATTAGCCGGAAAGAATGGATAAGATTATGACAAGGAATTCTAACAGTAGAGGGCCTTTCAGAAGCAGTGGAAAAAAAACTCGAAGTATGAAGTTATGTTTATGGTTGCATCAGCATCCAGGTGTTTTTAGATGGGACAAGAGCTCCCCAAATTCACCTAATCCCCAGAACTCCCTTTTGGAACTCACACCCACTGGCCTTCCTCATTTACGTCATTTGCCGACTCTGTAGATGTTTGTGTGTGTGACATTTGCAATAGAGTCCTAATTACCGAGAATGGATGTTTAGACAGGTCCTTTTGAAGAATGGAAAGAGGCAGTGAAGGCTGAGTCAGGGGCATCAGGACCATAGCTGTGTCTTAGAAGGACATCTCAGGAGCACTGCGGGGAAGACTGAAGGACAGAGGGGTGGTGGGCAAGAAGGAGAAGCAGCGGTGGGGAGGCCATAAGCTGGGGAAGGAACAACACGGAGACAGAGGAATGGAGACAAGGGAGAGCTACGGACTCAGAAATAGCTCAGAAATGACCTGATAGCTGAGTGGATAATCTGGTGAGTGGGGAAGTGGAATCCATGGTTAATTTAAACTCTATAGTCTCTGTGAATGTTAATGTCACCATATAGGGAAGAAAGAAAAGGAACAGACTTAATAAGGAAGATGATGTCTTCGATGAGGGGGTATGGTGAGTCTGAGTTTATAGGACATTGAAGGAGAAAAGTCCAGAGGAGCTGTTCTCAACCAGAGACAGTTTCAGACCACCCCTTCCCCCACACAGGGGACATTTGGAAATGTCTGGAGACATTGGAGTTGTCATCACTAGAGAGGAGGGGGTGCAAGAGCATCTAGTGGATAGGGGCTAAGGATGCTTCTAAACATCCTAAAGTGTACAGGACATTCCTCCCCACCAGGAAAGAATGATCCAGGCAAAAATGTCAACAGAACAGAAGTTGGGATATCCTGGTCTAGAGGAAGTAGGAACTTCAAAGCTGGAGTTTTAGAAAGCACACATGGATAGAGATGAGGACTTTTATTCACTCGTTCTGCAGTGAGAGATTTGAGAGAAAATTAACCACAATGTAAGCATGTGACAAAGGAAGAGAAGGAAGTGGCTGATAAAATCCAAGGCGATGTCACCTTATGGCAAAATGAGTTCACTAGGGTGAGGTAATGGCATGAACCCTTTCATATTTAAAACGCAATGACTTGATGACTGTTCTCAGAAAACAGACCCGGATGAAGCAGTTGATCATGGAGCAGATCGGGTCAGCTACAGATGTACCAAAAACCTAAATAGTGAACACACGTTCCATCCACAGCAGGGAAATGTTGTATGTGATCTAACATTTTCATCCGCAAACGTGTCACACCTTGGTCAGGGAGCCGCATCACTGCAACAAGAAAATTACGAAGAAGAAAGAGGAGGAGGCAGAGGGAGGTGTATGAAAAGAAGGAAAGAGGAAGGTAAAGGAAAACAGAGGGGAAAAGAGGTGGAAGAGAAAAATAAAAGACAAGAGAAACAGAAAAGGGAAGGGGAAAGAGTACTATAAAGGTGTCTTCTAAATGGCTGACGGAGTGAGGAGTGAGGGCAGGTATAAGGAACAAAACTAACAGCCATTCTTGACAATTTTAAGAAACTGTGATCTGGGAATATATTCCACAGACAGCAAAATCTGCTTCTTGAACAGTATCACCACTGTTTTTTTCAAAAGTGATAGTAGCACAAAATGACAAAACAGTAGCCAATAGTTGAACAATTCCCCAGTACTTAAATAAATCTTGCTGGAACTCTGCTCCAGACAGCTGGGTAGGTCTAGGGAAGCCCGGAGCAAGACAGAAGGAGATGAGGAGGTGGTGTGGTGCTCCACGGGGAGGGAATGTGCAAGGATGCCTCATGGGCAGCTTGGCAGCCCTGGGCTGCTGGGCAGAGGCAAGGGAAGTTTGCAGGAGACAATCAGAAGATCGTTCTTCCTCATTCAAACTGTTATGTGGCCCAGAAATACAAGGCATCCCTGGAAACCAAAGGCTATAGCAGTGAACCGAAGGGGGCATCGCTGAGCAGGGAAGAGTGTGAAGAATGTGTGCACAGGACAGGAGGTAATAAGAGTGTGCCAGAGCCAGGCAGATGTTGAATCCCACTCCTGGCTCCGCCATTAGCCAGCTGGATGCTTTTTGCAAGTAGCAGAATGGCTCTGAAACTTAGTTTCCTTTCTGGTAAAATGTGAATGATGAGCTTCCTAGAAGTGCTGTGATGATTAAATGAGATCATGTATGTAAAGTGTTTAATACGGTAGCTGGTGCCAGGTAGGGAGGGACTCCACCAGCGGTAGCTTCTGTTGAATAATGTCTACATTCTATTACTCTAAACAATGGCTGGAAAAGAAAGAATAGAATCCATATTAAGTCAGCCCAAAGAGAATACATTCGATAAGGTAGCATATTTGGAAACTGAAATCTTCATTTTCTAAAACAAGCAAGTAACTTTCATGAATTCATAGAACTGGAAGTGGCCTTCAGAACCCAGGTCAAACTTCCTCATTTACTGATGGGAAAATTGGAGAAGGAGATGAAAAGGTGTGGTTTGGACGTACATGGGCCAAAAAAGATTTTAATTAAAGGGAGGGTATTTATTATTTTTTTTAATAACACAAGATGAAAGTTGAGTGAGAAAACTACAGTTAATAGTTTTAAATATATATACACATATATGTACACATATATGTAAATGTACATATAAAACATACATATATCGATTTTATAATTATTGTATTTATAATTTTATATATAGTATGAAATTATAATATTTACATACACTATGTATACATATAAAATAATAATCTATTGATTACATATATATATATATATATATACAAATATACATATATATACACACACACTATATATATTAGAAATAATAGAGCTCCCCTGAGGAGATGTTTAGCAGAAAATTATCTTTAGCTTTCTGGGATCTGGAGTAGACTACATGTCCCAAATTCACTCATCTGTAAAGTAAACACATCTGGTAAAGTTCTCGGACGCTTCATGCAGTACTGAATAAAAGAGCCTCAGGAAGAAACTGGTGATTACAAAGGCTGTGCTTCCCTCCAGGCTACAGCCAAGTCACGCACCTGTCCAGGAGCAAGTTGGGGGCAAACAGGAGCTTCCCTGGGTGCTCCATGGAGCGCCAGACAAGTCCGATCATCAGGATCTCCAGCCAGGCACATTCCAGAAGGTGGACCTGATCATGGAGGTTCAAATCCACAAAACCTGAAAACAAGACAAGAAAAACCCTGCTGACTCAAAATGAACAGTTATTACTGGTGAAATTAATGCAGACCACACATTTGCATGGACAGGGTCTATTTCTATTAGATGGAACAGATGCAATAGAAGCATACCGGATAGGAAAGTGAAATCACTTTTTTCAACCTAGTCTATCAGTGAACTTTAACGTGGCATAAAGTTTATTTGTACCCTGGAGCCACACTTACAGAAATACACTGATTTGTGCAACCCACTTCACTTCCGATAAAGTTTTACATTTAAATAACGTTAAAACTTGTATGCTTTCTACTTAGACATTTCTAATAGCCCTATGTGATTATTATGTTTCATTTCTGTTTCAGTTGAGGATATTGAGGTGCAAGACATTTAAATTATTTGCCTGAATCCAAACAGAAATTGGAGTATAGGCAGAACCAAAGTCACTCAATCTCTATTTTTTTGCTTCAACAGTAATCCATGCTCTTTTTTTTCGCATTATATAAAAGACTAATGAGATAGCATATATAAATAAATCACTGGAATCAGATGAATCATGAATAAAGGGGACATCATGATTACTTCTGGCAGTAAACACTAAAACATACTCTTGCTTTTCTAATGACTTATTGGGAAATTAAAACTTTGTCTCATCTTCACTCACAATATTTCCTAATAATGATCAGAAGGAGGAGGAAAGGAAGAGGAAGACCAATTTATAGAGTCCTTACTATGGATTAGAAGAAATGCTAAGTATTTCCCGTACAAATTTTTAAAAAATCTTTATTAATACAATAAACTCTAAGAGGTAGGAACTGATAGAGATGCCATTTTACAGGTAAGGAAACAGATGTTCAGAGGGCTTATGTATCTGTTAAGGTAAGAGGTGGGGAATATTGTCTCCAGGACCTGTGCCCTTGACCACGATTGACACTACCTCTTAAGAGCTGAATTGGTTATAGAATTTGGATCAAGTGACTAAATAAATCCAAGCACACACACTGAGACACACCATAGTGATGGGCATTAAAAAACAAGATGCCCGTAAAATTGACTGCTTTCCCAATCACTCCCGGTTCCTTTGTTCTGAGGGGCCTTCTCACAGGCTTTCTCCTCCCTCCCTCTCTCTCTGCCTTCAACCCTTCATTGTCTCTTATCCACAGGACTGGTTCTAGAAATCCCATTTTTCTTCATCCTCTTCTTTATTTTCACTCACTAAATAACACTTTAACGTATAACTTCATACGCTCATATTTATTTAAAAGCAAGACATACATTGATTTTCCTTAATGTCAAGTACTGATCATTTGCCTACTGGATGCTTCTCCTTGGGGTTCTTGAAGCTATCACAGGATCAGCATTGAACAAGTAGCCCTTCATTTTATATCCTTAAGAGTCATTGGTACCATTAAATAGGTGATTATCCATACAGAGAAACTCAAGCTAGAGAAAGACCTGAGGCTATGCCCCACCTCTATCCATCAGCCCATAATCAAGCCTCACCAAGTCTACTTTTGAAGTAACACTACAATTCTTCCTCTACTTCCTATATTCCTAGTGATACTCTTTTAACTTAATTCCCAAGAGTCTCTCACCTTTCTTTCTGACTCTCTAACTCAGCGTAATTATTTTGAGACTTGTCCATGTTCTTGCATGCATGTTATTGCTCAGTGCTATTCCATTGTAAGGATATATGCTATAAATACATCCAATTTGCCTATATTTTCATTAGATATTTGAGTTGTTTGCAGTTTGAGGCTATTACAAATAAAGCTTTTACAACCAATCTATGTTCAAGTTTTTGAATGGACATTTTTTCTTGAGTAAATGGTTAAGAGTATCGTGGCTGGGTCATATGGCAAGTATACATTTAACTTTTTAAGACACTGCCAAGCTCCAGCAGGATGAGTTGCTCCACCTCCTCACCAATACTTAGCATGGTCAGTCTTCTTAATTTTAGACATTCTAGTAGATATACAAATATGTCGCACTGGCTCTGTGGTTTTAATGTGCATTTCCCTAATGACTAATGATGTTGCACAACTTTTCATGAGCTTCTAACACTAAAGTCACATTAACTATGCATGTATCTGTGAATCCTGCTAGACTGTGTACTCTCTAGAAGCACAAGATGCATGACTCCATCAAGTTCTGCTTTTTTAAAGTCCAAATCTATTGCCTCTTCTGCTACATCACTCAGCCCATGCCAAGGCCACAGCATCATAGACTTCATCAGAGCCAGTGTGTTTTCACTGGTAAAGAGTGGGGTCCACTCACGTAAAGTGGGACTTGCAACTGGAGAGAAAGTGGGCACCTTTGTTAATAAGAAAAACTAAAGGATTAAAAACAGTGGTTTGGTTTCAGGCTTCCTGGGGTGAAAAAGAATAGATATCTCTGAGATCTATAGTTATTTACCTCCAAAGTGGTTTGGATCAAAATGGACCAGCCTTGCTCTGGAAGAAATACTGCCTGAGGCAACAGGAAATGTTTTTTTCTCAGTACCCAATGTCTAATGGGATAGACCCAGTCCAGTGAGCGGTGCTTAAAATGGAAGCTCTCAGGGAAGTTTTAATGCTCCAAGATTTCACCCCAATCTTTTGGGTGATGTTTCATAACAGCAATGAAAATTTACACTGTAAGTTAAGCTCACTTTCAGAAATGTTAGCATTCAAAAGTTAGATCTTTTATAACATTCACCATTTTATATAGAAAAAATATAAACATGTGATAACATCACCCACGATGAAACCTACACCATGTTATTTGAACCCTTCTTAAACCCCGACAGTCACACAGGATGAGATTTGGGGGGAATCTCAGGGAAGAACTGCAGTTGGCTATAGAAGCAATCCATTTTGGAAAACCAAAGGAACGTTTTCTGGTGGCAACCTTACCTATAAAACGGAGTCATACTTTTTAATTTTTACTTCAGAATTTCAGTGCTGTTCAAGTCTGACAATTCTAGTGGTCTTTGGGAAGCCTCAGAAGCTCACCATAACCATTTGTACCATACAAGTCTGGTGATTATGAAATTTGTCTGAAGTATGTCTGTTAGTAATAGTTTCAGTCTGCGTCCTGCAGAGTTGCTGGGCCTTTCTGTTGAAATGATGTAAATCTCTCAAAAAGAAATGGTGCATTTAATTATCTGTCCCAGCAGTACATACTGCCCACAGACACGGGTTATTGTAGCTCTTGCATGGTGTCCTCTGCGAGTTCCTGGGGCAGGGTTGGGAAGAGTGTGCAAAGAAGCCTCTCAACCTTCTCAGTGAACATGAGAGCTATGGAAGGAAGTTATTAGGTGGAGTCTCTCCTTTCCTCCAGTATACTGATCTCAGTGTTTTTTTTAACTGCACAAGAGCAAAATGCCCTTGTTGTGTGGAATAAATATCCAAGAGTACTCTTAATTCATAACCAATGGAGAAAAATAATATAATCAATTCCAAACAAAATTATATTGGGGCAACTATCTATAGAAATCAAGTTTTTATCCCTTGGCTTATTTTCCTTATAAATCGGAAGCATGACCTAATATGCAGTTTCAAGTGGATTTGCTGTAATATTTTGGAGGCATCCAACAATGCCTTTCTTGAACACTTGAAACACTTGAAAGTGTCAATATGAAGATAGGAATTAGCAGCACAGGATATGAATAGAGAAACCAGTGACAGGTATTCTTACAGGTGACACAGTAAGATGTGACTCACCCCCCATCATATGGAGGGTCCCATTTAGTGACAGTGATAAGGGATCTTTTGGCTTGCCCAATACCAGGGGGATGGAATGCATACCTAAAAAGTAGTAACAATAGTTTATTGGGACCAAGTGAAATCAGATGCAAGGAAATCTGATTTTATAAAATAAAACTTTAAAAGAAAGTAAACTTGGGTCTTCTTCACTAGTCCACATTCACTAGTCATAAGAGTATCCAGAGATAGACTATACTGGAAATATATAGATCCCTCAAGCCCTACTCCCTCCCATGGTTGGACAAGGATCTAATGGAGTCAAGGGAGGCCTCTTTCATAGAAAAAGACTCTCCCTGTACACACACAACCAGCTCATTGTTTTCAGCCTCATCACCAGACATTCCTGCCCTCTGTCCTATTATAAAGTAATTGTTTTTCCTCCAAGATTTTTTACTTAGTTTTGACTATGAAAGGAGCTCCTGGCATGTCTTCCCCCTCTCCTTGGACCTCACGAGATCCTAAACTCCTTTCCTCCCTCCACTAGGGACTGCTGTACAAATTGCTTAACTTGCCTTGGCACAGGAGATCCTTAAAGCCTCAGCCTGTCTTACCGGGGGTGGCAAGACTCTAAAAACGACGGTAACAAGTGTGCTGAGATCCTTAGGCAAATGACTCATGAGATATGAATGCTTGCAGAGCTCTGCAATGCTGTGGAGTGAAAGGTGCATCAGAGTGGCTCTTCAGTTGAGGCATGAGAAAAAATAAGCTATAGGAATTACATCACCTCTTCTTATGGGATGCAAAGCCAAGCAGAAAACCTATGAAAGAGAAAAGCAACTTGTCCCTGGGGAGTGCTTTCTACAACTCTCGAAGGCAGGTGGTTGGCCTCCTAAAAATCCACCGGAAAAAAATACTAGTTCCCTGACCTTCAAAAAGTGAATCATGTACTCAGTCATATGATGACCCCAGTGTTCTCCAAAATCTCAGGCATGAAACTGCCCATTGCATTCTGTCTGTACTGCCTCAACTCAATAGAAAATTTCAATAATTCATCTCTTTTCCCTTTGATGCCAAAGACTCAGTGGAGAAGTTAGAAAAAGATTTTAAAAAAGAAGAAAGAACCTGGATCTCCATTCCAAGGCTAAGCTGTCTTCACATCCTCCATTTTGTAATTTTTTTTCTTTTTCTTCAGAAAATAGTAACTTAATGCCCTACTATAAACCATGTACCCTATGGTATAATTGAATATGACCTCCCTACCTCCAAATAAAATCTTGGATTCCCTTTTATATGTAATCCCATTATACGGAGGCCCATTAAAACTAATGCCCATTCTATAACACTTCAAGATATCTCCAGTAAAACACAAACACCAAAAAATTCTTTTTTAACAAATAAACTTAATCTCTTTAAACAAATAACATCATGCACCACTCTTACCAAATATGGAAGATATTTCTGGAATACTTTGAGCAGTTTTTGAAGCCATTAAAAAATGAAATAAATGGTAATAGAGTATCTCTTTTTAGAAACACTGAATCACAATATGAGAGCTCGGGCCTCCTATAGAGCCTGCCCTACGTCACCATCCCTTTGTACATTCTGGCTTCCCTCTGCTACAATAAAAGGAAACTGTGCACAGGCCCCCTCTGGCACAATGCCACTCACCCAAATGCTCTTATACAATCAGCATACCAAATATCCACCTCATCTATACCAAGCAGACCTATAAATATCAATGCTACAATAGGCCTCATCCTCAGGCCTAATTACTAGGAATTTCCAAGTCACTACCTGGATTGGGGGCTTGGGGGTTGCCTGGATGGTACACTCTCCACGCCCCCCACCCCAGCAGAATGAGGACAGAAGCAATGAAAAGAGTACATGAGCAAAAAAGTCAAGTACGCCTTGCCTGAAATTCCTCTGTGGCCAATGGCCAATTGCTTAAGATCTCTGAAAGCTCTTCCCATCTGTAAAATGCATATGGACTAACCTACCATTTAGGGTTATTGTAAAACTTCAGGAGTTAGCAGATGTCTCAGAGAATGAGGCACGACCCAATGAATATTCTGTTCTCTTCCCTACTTCATCCCAGTAGGCCAGCCCAATAAAAGGGAACACTACTTTTGCAAAGCTCCAAGACAAACATTTTGTTACAAAGTATTTTAGATTGGGAAGTTCAAACTTAAATTGGGCACTTTGTGTTTGCCCTAATTACGTCTTCACGTTGTGTGTTCTGTTTGTTTATTCCTTTTTATTTATATATTAAAGTAACCTAATAAAAAGGATAAAAGACTTCCTGGACATCAAACAGTTCTTACAAAACATTTTCATGATTTAAAAGTGGAGGGACACAAGCATGTGGATTATATTTCTCCTAAAATACATATGTGACAAAATGAGAAGAGAAAGCACGTTTGGGATTTTATTCCACTCAAAGCATCTCAAGATGTTTAGCGATCCAGAAGGCAGCTGTATTCGAACACCGCGACATAAATGGTCGATGGCTTTTCTACTGAACTCAGCAGACTTCCACAGTGTGTTAGCGCTTCCTTATTTGCCCTGGGATAAAGAAAATGAAACTTGCCCTGTGGTGACTACCTGCCTTGGGAAACAAAGCAGTTTCCCTAGGCAATGCTCAGTAATAAAAATCAGTGGTAAGTGAAGAACTGTATGTGACAAATTTGATATTTTAAAAATATGTCACGTTTAGCATAGTCGAGGGCCAATTAATCTGAGTAAAGATAAGGCTTTAAAAAAAAAAGTTACTGCTTTTTAGAATTAATTGTGCATACCTCAAATAACCCTTATTAAGATGAGCCTATGTTGAAAGAATAATGTATAAATGCACAAACTTTCCAATCTTGATGCTGCAGCCTGACAAGGGTACCATGTTTTTATTTGACGTAATATAATGAAGACACTTAAAACATCATTACCAACCCCTTCAGAACAACGCAGCAGAATTTAACACGTATTACTTGGAGATCTATTTTTACATAAATAGATTCAAAGATAGTGGTTCTCTGGCACACCTAAAATAAAAACCAGCAATGTTGCTTGTGGTAATTCCATTTCTTCACCCTTTTTATCTAAATGAAAGAGAAAAGCCTTCAAAGAGCTTGCTTGGAAGGACCTAAGGTGTTCCCTGGACATCTCTCTTAACAATGTGCATGCGAGGTATAAGCTGAATGCAGAAGTTTGCCTTTACTTTAAAAAGGTCTTACGTACAGTGAGTGGCCTCCTCACTGTAGGCTACTCCGTGAGGAAGGAAGCCCAGAGACAAATCTGATTTCAAGTTTGCACAGTTACTGCCAGGTGTTAACCAGAACTACATTAAAAAAACCACACACATTATGATGCTCTGAAAAGTTATTACACTCAACTATAGAAGTATATTCAGACTCTAAAAAATTTTCTAGCAGTGATAAATAAATCAGTCTGTATTTATTGTTTAGTCATCCCACACCCTTCTGGGTAAGTATTTGTGCTTGTGATATAGAGTGGTTACATTTTATTTATCTGGTATTAGATTATGTTTGCACATCAGTGCACAGGACATAAAAGGAGTATATGAGAATGAATTATGTCTGATCTAAAGAGAGTTATAAAACTTCTCTGATCAGAAAGAAAAATGAAGCTATAATGTAAAAATAATGTATCATGTAAAACCTTAAGATTTTAAGGTTTAGAATTATATACTATAGCCTACATATGTAAAATAATTATAATACATGGAAGGAAATTACTCTAGACTTTAAATATGAACTCCATAAGATATTGCCTTTCACCTTTATTTAACTATTTAGTTTACCATACTCCTTTAAATGGCTAGGTAAGCATTTTCTTATTTTCCAAAGGCTGGATATATCTTAATTCTGATCATAGCAACTGTGAACTTGTGAAAAGCTAAATACCTTCCTTTTAAAATACGTTTTCTGTTTTTGTTGTATGTTGGTAGGAGAATAAATCAATGCATTTTTGGAAAAGGGGTGGATGAAAGTATTGGGCTGTGTCCCTCATGTAAGAATCCATTTTTTGGCAAATTCCTCTTTAGATTTACTAATAGGAAAGGTTTTCCCCTCCTAAAGAACTGATGTGCTCCTTTTTATTGGGAAGTAAAAACAACAGAGCTTACTACGACAGCACTAACTACAAAAGCCCTCCTGTCAGGAAGCACAGATATGAATACAATGTTCAAAAGCAGTAACAACTTCACCTATTTCCTGCGAAAATTATTGCCTTATTGACCTCACTTTTTTGACCGTCCTATTGAATTTCAAGGCACTTCATATCAGACCTTGCAAAGCAGATTGAGGAATAAATCATTAAAATCTATATATTTGATTTCATACATAATTATCCCCTTTTCTCTTCATTTAACAATAAATAAGTTATGTGATGACAGATAAGAAAGTTGTTTGTCAGGAGGAAAGAATTAATCTCGCAAGTATATCTGACTCCAGAAAGAAAAGTAAGTTGAGACTTAAAGATATGAAGATCAGACTTGGGGATCAAAAAAATGTCCCTCAGAGAAAACAAAGCAGATGGCAACTCTACCTTGTTACCAACCCCATCTGTATTACTCTCGGAGCCTTGGTTTATGAAGAGATGGTTGTCATGACAATAAGCATTTGAGAAGAGTACTGATAGATGTAAGAGTGTCTCCTCTCTTCCCAATTTTCCAAATACATGCACAAAACCATCCCCTATTCACCAAATAAACATATTGTGGTACATTTTATGGCTATTCTATTATTTCTTGCATTGACTGCAATTATTCTATCCTGATATTACAAAATTTTGTACCCTCTCCTGTCAAAATCCTCCTTGGAGGGACACAGTATCTCTTTACTCTGATACAGCATGGCTTGAAGGTAAACTAGCCTTTTATTTTTATTCAGGAGAGGCCACTGTATTAACTACAGTTGAATTTTTTTCCTTACAAGCTCAGAAAGAAATCAATTTCAGCTTAAAGGAGAAAGGAGAAAAAATATATAAGAAATTATTTTCCCATTCTAAGAGTAGATTGCAAACTAAAGAAGGAAAAAATTAATAAGCTATAAAGTAAAGTACTTAGGACTATCTTTTGATGTACTTGTCAGATGCACAGGAAGGCCAGCCCTGTGGAGAGATTCCGAGTTCCCTGTAAAGAGCATGGACAGCCTGTGTTTGAAAAGTCAACAAGCACTTGTACCTTGGAACATAAATTTTTGCCTCTCCACCTAGAAGCAGACATACAGAAGCATTTCAAATACCATTGTCATCAGTCTGAGTTTTCTGGATAACTGTATGTTCCTGGGAAACACAACAAATGTCAATAACACAAAGACTGGGAGGGAAGCAGACAATCATTTTAGAGCAAGTCCCCCAAACAAATGGACAGCGATGATTCCACACACACACACACACACGCACACACACACCTGTTTGCTTTAAAAATCCAGAGGGACACCTGTTGTCAATGACTCGAGGACAACTAGGTCCAAAAAAAATTAGGAACAAAAAAGAGGCTCATTCTCCCATTGCTGTACTTTAATTCAGAATGTTAAAGTGGGAAGTTTACAAGGCAAAATCACCAAGAAGTAACAGGAATGCTGAGCATCAAATCACATAACACTTCCACTGATAAGCCCAAGGACAGGATACAGGGCTCCCCTACCGAGAAGGGGTAGGCAGCAAATCCGGGGCTAGTGAGGGCCTGAGTCTCACAAGCACATGGAGGGCTTACTTAGAAGAGTTTGCTCCCTCTCTTCCAATCTTCCTCAGCTCCCCACCTCCCACACTCTCCATTGTCCTACACAGATTGTAGCCCCAGAGAGAACAAGCAACAAAAGGAAGGAGAAAGAATTATTTCAGCCTATTGTACTCCAGATCTGAAGTCAGTGAACACTGACCTTACATAGAGACCATTGTAGAGAGGGGCTATTAGAAAGCCAGAAACTATTTTTCCTTAACCAGTGGTGGACGCTTTTATAAGGACAGCAGATCTTGCCAAGCCATTAAGTAACAACTCTAAAACAAAGGGTGGGTAGCTGGGTACACCTAACAGAGAGAGTCTCTAAATACCAATTGCCTTCAAACCAAGAACTACATTTCTTCCTTGCTCAACGTGGTTCTTTCCTAGTAACACAGCTTGTTGGTACTGAGTCCCATAATAATGTTGACTTCCTAAAGATTACAACAGGAACTACAAGATTTCCTAATAAAAATAAAAAGTAACTGTGTTAGTTTTGTAGAGCTGCTATAACAAAATACCACAAACTGAGTGCTTCAGAAAACAGAAACCAACAGTTCTGAAAGCAAGAAGTCTGACATCAAAGTGCCAGCGGGGCCATGTCCTCTCTGAAGACTCGCAGGGAGAATCTATTCTATGCCTTTCTCTTAGTTTCTGGTGTTGCTGTCAATCCTTGGCTTTCCGTGGCTTGCAGATGCATCACTGCCAACTTTGCCTCCATCATTGCATGGGTTCTCTGCCTGTCTCTGGGTCTCTGATGTTTTTTCAAGGATACCATTCATAGGGGATTAAGACCCACACTAAGGTATGACCTCATCTTAAATTGATTACATTTTCAAAGACTCTATTTCCAAGTCAGGTTACACTCACTGGTATCCAGGCATTAGGGCTTCACCATGTCTTTTGTGAGGATGCAGTTCAACCTACAACAGTAACACCCTGTGAACGTTTTACCTCCTACATAGTCATGCTCGATATTCACCAAATATTTATGGAGCATCTGCATCAATATTAATTTACATCAACCTGGCATGAGACTGGGTTCTCACCCTCAGAAAGCTCACAGTCTACAGGGGAAGCAAGGAAAATGAACAGATGATAGTAATGAACAGGTGTTGAGTGCCAAAATACAGAAAATATCTAAAAGTGGATACCTTACTCTCTGAGGCTGCAGGAAAGCTTATCTTTAGGCTACAGACCATGCTTCTCCCTCTTCCCAGGAGCGCTTCTGATGATTTCAGCCATTGCAGCATCAAGATCAAGTTCTTCCTAGAGTGGCTCTGATCTGTGTAAGTGCCTACTTGCTTTCTTGTATCACCGGATTGGGAACAGCTTGGGCACGGGGGCTACGTCTTGACAACTTTATTCCTGCAGTACTTTATGCTGTGCCCAGCTAAGAAAGGACTCTTAATAAGTATTTGTCAAATGAATGGGCAAAAAAGGTAAATAAATGAATGAGATGATGATGATGAGTGTAAATGGATTATCTTCTAGTAGGGGGTGCAGCAATTTGAAGGACTTCCTGTAAGAAGGTCTCCAGTTTCTCAATGAAGAAGGAAGTGAGGTCTTCTATGGAGAGAGAGGAGGAGGAGATAGGGCAGCACAGCGCATGACTGAATTAGTCGCTGTGGGAATAGGAAGGAACAAAGAGTGAACAGAATCGAGGCAGGGAGGGGTGTGCCCCAGAGAAGCAAGTCGAATATTTAGGAAAATTAGTTGTTAGACTTTCCCATCTACCTAAAAATATGTCTAAATATGATCATAGATTTGAGTGTTAATGTATCTTTCCCTTTAACTGCAAAAATTGTCCTTTGGAGTATAAGGTTATGTAAGTCTTAAAAATTCAGTATAATCTGTATGCTGACCCCAGTTATTTAAGGAACAAGAAGCAAATCTTAAATACCCAATACATTCTTTTCCTATAAAGAAAAATAAAAATATTTAACATTCATAAATACAATACCCTTTGGAAAACTTAAAGCATGAATTACAGAAAAAGTACTTCACTATTCTGAACACCTTCTATGTGTCAGGCATTATACTGATGTTAGAAACAAAAACGTTTAATATGTCTTGGTCTCTGATAAGCTACGAGAGAAGGCAGTCTAACTAAAAAAGGACTGGAGAACAGTATGTAAGAGCACGTGGGAGGACTGTACAGGGCTCACAGGAAGCACCCAAGACTGGCACCTGATACTAGTGGTAAGACTTCCTCAGATTTCTAGGTCCACTCCTGATGGCATACGTGTTGGTAAGGGAGGCAAAGCTGTAAAGGACTGGACAGTGCGGCATGTTCCTGCATCTGTGCTAGGCCAGCCATACAGGGGTACAGAAGTAGAGGGAAGGGAGGTTCAAAATGTGTCTGTAGGAGGAGGCAGAGACCAGATGGTACTAAGGAGTTCAGGCTTTACCCTTGAGGCAGAGAGAAGCCATTGAAGGATTTTAAAGATATGAGTCTTCACTAGGGTAAAGGCAAGGAGAATGAAGAGAAACAGACCCACTGATGAAATAGAAGGAAGGAGAATTCACCAAATTTAACAACTGAGGGGATGAAAAGGGGAGAAGGAGCCAAGGATCTCTTAAGCATCTGGATGGTGGAAGCAGCCACTGTAGTGGGTAGACATAAGCAAGAGAGGGGCACGGGGGAAGGGCAGTGAGTGCCAAGTTGAACATGTTTAGTCTAAGGTCCCATGGAGCAACCAGGCAGACAAATCTTGTAGATCACTGATATGAGGGTAGCAAGCCCAGAAGCATGTTGTCTGAAGTCATAGACTTGGGTACTGCTAGGAAATGGGTGAGAATAGAAATCATGGGGATGGATGGCATCACTTAGAAGGGGAGGCAGAGAGAAAAGATGTCATAAAAAATGCCAGTGCATCAAAATGAAAACTATTTTTTCCCATACTGTAAACAATTACTTGATAATGTTAAGAAAACAGCATGGGGCTGGCATATGCTTTCCTTTCTTTGTGCTCATTATGCCCAAAGTTGTTAAGCTGATGTCCAGAAAGGGGAAAAATAAACATCTGTTATTTACTGATTCTGAAAAAGACCAATTCTGGCCATGCATGTGACTTTTTATCAGAATACTTTCAATTATTACCATTCATAAATGGCATAAAATATATCGTTTCCTGATCATTCCCAGCTGGACGATGCTAATTCCCCTTCCTCCCATGAGGAAATCAGCATGGAAGGCTCCTCTGCTCTTCCTCTGACCCAAAGGGGGCTCTGAGGGGAACAGGGTCCACGCTCCAAGAAGCTCCTTGCAGCTGAAGACCTGAGATCGTGTTCTCCCTTCCCACTGGGCTTACAAAGGTCTACCTAGGTGGCAATTGTAGCCCCCACCTTAGCAATGACGTCCCCTCATGCCTCCCTGAAGGCCTTGTGCCAGCCTCCTCTTTAGGAAGAAGCTAAATAGTGCTAATCTTTCTGCTGCTCTCCCCTGATGGGAGCAACAGAGCCCATTGGGCAGTTTTTTCTTGAAAAGCTGGCAACCAAGGTGTCCACCTGGAATGAAATTCAAGGATAAGGAAACTCAAAATTACTTTGTCCATTTTGAATTCTTGGAACTAAAAGAATTTTGAACATAATTACTCTTTCTTCTTAAAGAGAAGCTGTCTTTCTCCCCATAAATTGAAATTAAACAAAATATCCATGCCCACTAATTTTAGATTAGTCAGATTTCCAACCTGTATTCCATTGTCATAAACCCAAGGGGAGGATTTTTTTTTGCAGTCTTTCTTTTAACTACAAAGAAGTTAGGAAATCCTCCAGGGAGCAGTGGGCTAAAATTCCCCATCACAATTTCAACATCTCTTAGTGTCATGGTCAGACACTGAAATCGGTTCTAATCCAGAAGCAGTTAAGCAAGAATTGGAGATAGGTATGAAGGTGGCTCTTCTGATTCAATGAAATTGTGCTTATCAGCACAAATGGCTACCTTCTTAGAGTTCCATATTTCTCAACAGGATGTTTTTACTTTTCCAAGGTAGAACGAGATTTTATGAAGATGCAAAGTGTGATGGAAGAGACAATGGCCTTCAGTGAGCTTTGCCACTTTTTGGCTACGTGACCTTCAGTCAATTAGTTCATCTCCTACTTAGCACAGCGCCTGCTCCTTATGTATACTCTATGGATATTTTTTGAATAAATGAGTTGATCTGTGCTTCAGTTAGTTCACCTAAAAAATGGGAATTTTAATAATATCCCTGCAGTATGTTGTTGTGGAAACAAAAAAGTATATAAAGAACCTATCACATTGCCTGGAAAATACTGGTGGTCAACAAATAAACAGTAGCTATCATTGCTTTAGTTTAGTTCTCTTCTAATGGTAAAAAGTACCAAATATTATGCAGATGACACATTTTCTTCTCACAGTCTGACTGTGAGTTTCACCATCTAAAATAAAATTCATAGGTTCAAATACATTCATGGCAGGGCTCTTAAACATTTTTGTTCAATGATGACATCTAAGGACTACTTCTCAGAATAAGGTTCTAAGTGCACAAAATAAAATATTTAAAAAATCACAAAATAAAACCTGTTATACTGAAACCTAGTTTTTTTACAGACTGTGTGTGTTCAGGGACTTGATGTTAAGAGCCCTGGGGAGGAAAAGAGAGAAGTCAGTCAGTCACTTCTCCTGGATGATCAACGGCTGCCAGGTACCTCATGTACATCTATCTCATCACAAAAGGGAAAGCCCTCTCCCCACCTCCTACTTTTCTTGGAATGCTCTCATGAAATTATTGAATAACAAAGACAATATTACTAACTATTGGGAATGCTTTGTACATGTGAGACAAAGAGATTTAAAAAAAAAGTTTAATACAGTTCTAGTAAAACAATTGCTGCTTAAAGGCATGTACAAGAGTTGGCCTTAATGACTCAGTTTCAATGACTCACTTCAAAAGCTATTAAGGGAAATCAATATCTTTACTTAACTAAAGAATGTAAAAATTCACTAGGATTTGAAGACTGAAGGTAAATGGCAAGTCTTAAAGTGATTATTAATCTAATGAATTATAAAATAACTGAAATATCAAAAAAGCATTTTATTTACTTTTAAGGGATTAGCAAAATCTGTTAGTAGGAAGTTATGCATGATAAAAGACAAGTAAAAACTTCAAAAATACATGCTTCTCAATTTTCAAATGTCTCATAAAGATGTGCTGGATGTGTGAGGTGTTTCTGGTGCCCGAACATAAATGACCCATCAAGGATTAGCCAAGAGGGCCAGGACATCCACTTGGTTTGACACGACCACATGGGGGTGGTCAGAATGGATGAGGTAAGGACTGTGCATTCAGCCCACTGCAGAGGACTTCTGGAAGATCTGGTCAAGGCATCTTAGACACCAGGAAAGTCAAATTTTAGGATTAGAAACTGAGAGTAGATCCAAATCTTCTGAAAGACATGCAGCTGTGTGAAAGGATCCTGCTTTGGACAGAATAAGAATGTGAAGAATACCTACTTTGGAATGTAAGTTCACAGAAAGACAACAGATCTTAGTCATAAATACATGAAGAAATCCTCTATTTTATGAGGATTGCATATACTTGGTAAAGTAGATCAATGATATAGTCTCTTCTGGAGTCTGTAAGACTGCATGATTAAGGACAGGCATTCAGAAAAAATGTAATTGGTTGACTGAAATAGATTTTGGATCCTTTTCCTCAGCCTCTCCCCAGTTTTAGAAGATACTACCCCTCCAGTGGATTACTTATTGGGCATCCCTAATTCCAGACTCACTAGACAGGAAGATGGACACTCGCTCATCTTTGCTCTCCCCAAAGAACCCAGAACTGTGCTTTTCACAACACTGGCATTCAAAAAGATTCTGAGTGAATGTTTGCAAGGATCTAAGAAAGAATAGAGAAAAGAAGACAAATTAATGCTGACTTCACTAGCAACTGTGACATCCTAATGGAACAGCCTCTTTATGGCTATGTATAAATGGCTTACTTACACATAAAAATTTTACCTAACCGTTCAATATCCTCCCCAAACTGGGATGCTTCAGAGATAGAACAAAGACAAAGAAATAAAGAACACTCTTAACTACACAGATAATCTAAAAAAAATACATCTGAAAACAAATAATTTTCCTAACAAAATCTTAACAAGTAACCAGAACTGGGAATTCTCTCAAAACTTCCGGAAAACCTCTTCCAAGTGCTCCTTCCCTCCCCTTGACTCTCGGTGGCTCATATTCCGATCTCTCCAGGATGGCGGCGTCTCCAAAGCTTTTCCATTCCCTTTTACTTCCCTTCTGTTATTTCTATGTTTTTCTCTCCAGCTACTTCCTCCAACGGAGTTTTAGCGAAGTGAACATGATTTAAATTTTGAACTCTCACAAAAATCCCAAATCACTTTTGCCCTGCTAAAAACACAGTCCATGTCAACAGAAGCAGAAGAAATGGAATGGCGGTGTCTTGAAAAATAACAGGTTGTTCGATCTACCAGCTTCCACCAATCATAGCTATTCTGCACATTACTTCTCAGGGTATATTTTTCTCCTGATGCATCAGATTAAGAGTTGTAATGGGTTATACTTGCTACTTTCAAATTCCTACAGCTATAATGTTTACCCTCTGGGATACTTTGTGTCTTCTGTCTCATTTTGCAATACTGGGACTGAGAATGAAAAAAAACTAAAAAATATGTATAAGGGTAAAAAGCATTCCTAAGGTTGCTACAAAAAGAGGTTATGTGACTTAAGCACAAATGTTGGGGTTTGCAGTTATCCCATGACTGAATTTTATTTCTTGAATGGTCTACCACACAACCTTTCACTTAGCAGTTGATTAATAAATTATATGTTAACTGAATGGATGAGACAAAATTAAATAAGTATAAGAAAATTCAAAAGACAGATAACACATATCAATACTGAATTCTCCAGAAGACTGATTAAATCTGGTCCTATTAACCAGGTTTGGGCAAAACACCCCAAACAGTAAACAGTGAGATGCTCTTCACATGGTATTTTTGTTTTATTTCACCATTTTGTTTTTATTTTGGCCAGAACTAGGAGGAGCACTTCAATAGGAGAGACAGTACCTGTTTGTGAAAGGTTCTTATTGCTGCATTTTGCCAGCTGGGATCAAGTATAACACCTTGGATGGGCTGGAAATCTTGTCACTCAAATCTCCTTTGTCAATAACAGGTAATGAATGGCTCCCTACCTATTTGAAATGACCCAAAACATCAGCTTCCCTACACTTTATTCTACGGGACACTTAAGGATTTGCTCAGGTAAACCAATATAACAAAAAATATCATCCTTCAAGTATTTGTTGAAGTCCTGTTATTTACAAAGCACTGTGTTAGGGGGCTGAAATTAGCACACAGTAACTTATTTTGTATATTAGGATGGACCCCAAGGTTCTAATTTTGCCTTCTATATAATGCTTATCACTTTACTGCTAGAAAGCAAATTATATATAAAAAGCTATATATCATGATTCCATAGGAATCCAAATGAGGCATTCTAAGGCTTGGCACCCAATCCCAAGGCACAACCTACAAGCTTAAAGAGTTTTCAAGGACAGGAAAATCTGTGTGGGCCAGGGCTACTAAGGCAGAGAGGTTTGGAGTGGTGTGATGGAGACCTAAGTGAAAACATAATGACCTAAATGGAGACAGTAGGGCAGGAGAGTGGGGCATTTCCTATAGAGGAAGCAACATGGAAACCAAACAAGCAGAGATTTGCATTTGGACGTAAGCATAGCACATCTACATGACAGAGAGGTGTTGCCTTGGCTAGAGCAGACAGTGTGTGTTGAGAGAAGGAACTGTTTGCCTAGGTGGAGCGCAGTCAGACTGGGGGGAGTCTTGATGCCTTGCTGCACAGTTTGAATGTGATCCCATGGTAACCACTGTGATAACCACAGCAGGTGGTCGGAAGTCACTGTCCTTTGTAGGCAAAGAAGGATATTGTTCCATACACACTAAAAAAACACTTTGTATGAAAATATATTAATTATGAAAAAATATTAATGTTCTTGATAAGCAAGGTATACCCTCAAAAGGAACTGGAGTGGAGGTAGATAATATTCGTGTAACATAGCAGTGTGTACTTATGAGCGTGACCTCTGGAATAGGTGGCCTGGGCTTAATTCCAGCTCAGTCACTTCCTACTGGAGAAATTTTGAAAAAGCTACTTCTCTATGTCTCTGTTTCTTCATCTGAGAGGGAGATCTAAAGAGCACCTGTCCCATAGGGTTACCATGAGTAAATGAGTCAACATATATGAAGCTTTTAGAATAGTATCTGGTACCTGGTAATAAATCACTTACTAAGTTTTAGCTTAGTAGCATATAGTATTCATTATGATTCAAGGTGATAAAATCAATTTGGTATAAAATTATTTTTTGCCTTTACAGTCATTGATTTCCTCTAAAACTGTTGTCATTTATGTAAGGTAAATGAAATAAAGTAATAATACTGATAGTTCAATTTTTTAAAGATCTGACCAGAGAAAAGTATAACTGGAAAAAATCATGCATTTAGGATTTCAATGTTGAACTTAAAAGTACCCTCAGCAAATGTTAGACATATATTTTAAGTCATAATGTTACTTCAATCATTGTTTCCCATACAAAATTTTTCTTTAGCATGAGTTCATGCTCCTGGAAGAATGGTGTACAATTGTCTTTTTCATCTCTACCATAATTTCTGGCACATAAGTGCTCAATAAATCTTAGATGGATGGATAGATGGATGGATGGATGGATGGATGGATGGATGGATGGATGGATGAAAGAAAAAAGGCAAACAGGAAGACCAGTAAACCAGGGCCACTTGCTTTCCCAGAACAATAGGCCTATAGAGAGGAAGGTATTTGGTGTAAACTGTATCATACAGTTCTTCTGGATTCAAACTAAATACTCTCAGATTTTTACTACTAATCAGACTGCCTCTGTGACCTTGGGTAACTTATTCAATATCTGTGGGTGGAATTTTATTGTTGTTAACAACCATTTGATCAATAAATATGAGAGATGTCCTCTCAAAAAAAAAAATCTGTGTGTGTCAGTTTCTCCATTTGTAAAAATAGTGATCATAACAATAATGTATTCATATGATGGAAAGATTAAATAAATTACTACATATGAAGGATTTAGAATAATGCCTGGCATAGTTAACATTCTGGAAGTTCTTCACTACCATCATTATCATTCTTTGCAGTATAAAAAAATCAAGAAGTAGGGGGGTATTAAGATTAACAGGCATGGGGGGGTAGGAGAAAAGGGAGGGCTGTACAACACAGAGAAGGCAAGTAGTGATTCTACAACATTTTGCTATGCTGATGGACAGTGACTGTAAAGGGGTTTATAGGGGAGACCTGGTATAGGGGAGAGCCTAGTAAACATAATATTCGTCATGTAAGTGTAGATTAGTGATACCAAAAACAAAGCAAAAAAAAAAAAAAAAAAAAAAAGGGGGCAGTTCCTGTGTGGTAACCTCCAACGAGTTCTACACAAGGGTATAAAGGGCATATCAAAGTGTAGGCAAAGGGTCTGTTTGTGTTTATACAGAGGATCAAAGCCTAATTGGGCTACTCCGAAAATGAACTAAGATACGATATGAAAAAGAACTTCCAACATCTGCACTCTCTGGAAGACTCATGCCAGAAGATGATCATCAAAAAACCCCAACAAAGATCCACGCACTGCTACAGCTGTAGATGCACTCATCCCACCAGTTCCTGGACTTGCCATGGGAATGAGGAAGGAGATATCTAAGCTGGCCTGTGCATACAGTAAAACAACAAATTTGACTGGATCTATACTGTTGGAACTCAACCAAGAATTTGGAGAAGTGCAAATTGTAGCGCTCCAAAGTCTTACAACTACAGACTATTTACTGTTAAAAGAACATATGGCATGTGAACAGTCCCCAGGAATGGGTTGTTTTAATTTGTCTGATTTCTCTCAGACTGTTCAAGTTCAGTTGGACAATATGCACCATATCATAGATAAGTTTTCACAAATGCCTAAGGTGCCTAACTGGTTTTCTTGGTTTCACTGGAGATCGCTGGTAATTACAGATATGCTTTGGTTATGTAACTATACTCCTATTATGTTAATGTGTGTGCACAATTTAAGTAGTAGCTTAAAACCTATATATGCTGAAGTTACTCTACAAGAAGATATGTCAAAGAAATAATCAATCTTCCCATGTTTTCTTCCGCCTGCTACTTCTATAGCTTTTCTTCTTCCTTCCTAATTACAACCCTTAAATAGAATTCGTGCCTCATATCAAATTTACCGAGTATCATAGTTCTTCCAAGTGGTAAAGATACCTCAAGACAAATGCTGGGCATAGAAGCCACAGGGCATAAATATGCAAAGAAATAAAAAGCTAACCATTTCAAACAATAAGGCTTCTCTCTCACTTACCAACTTTACATTTCCCTGTATGGCCCCGGAAGATGACTGGTTAGCCAGAGACGGGTAAGATTCCTCAAGGGAGGAACAACCTAAGACAGGCACAGTCGCAGGGGGGCCATCAGGTGAGAAACTGGGGATCAACAGAGGTGAGGCTTAGAACCTCACCCCCCCTGTTCTGAGAGAAATCTTCTGCATACGTGGATGTTTTATTGCCCTGGTCTAGCTTGGATTAACACACAGTCTACAGGCACACACCTGATCATCTACATTTGCTCTCTTACAACACTAAACTATGTTTTCTACCTTTATCTTGTATCTACCTACCACTTCAGCATTTTATTAAAAATAATAATAATAAAGAGAGAAATGTGGTATCCACATATAAATCAAGTATAAAAACCAAATGAGTATTCATATTTGAACTGACTGTTTAGAGTTCATAATGCATGAGCAAAACGGAAAGTTTCTGTGATGACTGCCCTTGTACTGTTCACTATGTAACTTATTCATTATGTAAGAATTTGTTCTCCATGTAAGAACTTGTTTGTTATGCCTCAGAAGATTGGAGACTGACGAAAATTAGGCTTGGGGTGGATTAATGATTGTGCATTGAGCATTGACTCCCCTATACAGAATTTTATTGTCGTTAACAACCATTTGATCAATAAATATGAGAGATGCCCTCACAAAAAAAAAAAAAAAAGGACAGACTTCCAATGGTAAAATAAATAAGTAACTGGGATGTAATGTATAGCATAAGGAATATAGTCAAGATATTGTAACAGCTTGGTAGGGTGATAGCTGGAACCTAGAATTATGTATATAAATGTTCTACCACTGTGTTGTACACTTGAAACTAATGTAATGTAATACTGTGCGTCAACTACCCTTCAATAAAAAAATAATTATTAAAAAAAAAAAATCAAAAGAGATCTAGTAGAGAATTTCTAATACTACTTCATCCAAAAAGAAAAACTAAGTACCAAATTAAGTGACAGCATGTTCTAATGTAAGGCATGGGTGCATATCTTAGCTTCTCCATCAAGTAGCTGTGTGGCCTTGGGAAGCCACTCAGCATTTCTAAACCTCCATTTCTTTAACTGTGCAAGGGGAAATAAATATACCCACTCTACTTGCTGCCAGGTTGCTAAAAGGTTCAGTTGAGATATTGGATAATAATACAAGCTATAAATTTCTAAATGCCATTTTATCAGGAATCACAGGGCAGGAAACTGGAGCTAAAGCCAGAAAACTGGGGTCAGACAAGGACCTGGGAGCTGGAGCTGGTCCCAGGAACTCAGAAACAGTCCATATGTCCTCACTCTTCTCTGGCCCTTTCTTGGCTTGTTTTACTTACAGCTTAACTGCTATAACTTAGGAAGCTATGGCCTGTGAGAAGGGGGTGGGTCCTGTTCACTTGCTCTGGGCTAGGTCTGACCCAGAGAAGAGAAGGTAATATTAGATCAATGCATCGTGTTCCACACCTTGCTGGCTCTAACACACAGTGCTGGGTGTCCCATTGGATAATATGTCAGTGGCGTTTTGCAACTGTGCAGTTTTATTATCTCAATGGAGGTCAAGATGGTTCTCTAATTTATAGATGGGAGTTTCCCAGGACTATATATACATACTTTACATTGTGCAAGAGCCAGCTCATCTAATTTGTAAATTAACCACCTAAAAACATATTAACTCATTTATATCATGGGGTGCTGTTCACCTCATAAAAAGCTCATTTCGTCTTCACAATTTCATTTTTAAAAAGCGTGAACAGAGGACGGGGGCGGAAGATGGCGGCGTGAGTAGAGCAGCGGAAATCTCCTCCCAAAACAACATATATCTATGAAAATATAACAAAGACAACCCTTCCTAGAATAAAGACCAGAGGACACAGGACAATATCCAGACCACATCCACACCTGAGAGAACCCAGCGCCTCGCGAAGGGGGTAAGATACAAGCCCCGGCCCCGCGGGAGCCGAGCGCCCCTCCCCCCAGCTCCCGGCGGGAGAAGAGCAGGCAGAGCGGGAGGGAGACGGAGCCCAGGGCTGCCGAACACCCAGCCCCAGCCATCCGGGCCAGAGTGTAGGGCCCTCGATACTGGGAAAACAGGGCAGTAAGAACAGTGAGCAGGCACTGGAGGCTGGGAGACAGAGGACATAAGAAAAGCGCGCGACCAATTTTTTTTTTTTGGCTTTTTTGTTGCTTTGTTTTGGCGAGCGCTGTTTGGAAGCCTTAAAGGGACAGGGACCCCAATATTAGGGAAACAGGGCAGAAAGACCGGTGAGCAGAGGCCTGAGGCTGGCACCGGAGAATAAAGAAAAACGAACGACCACCTTTTTTTTTTTTTAAATAAAAATTTTTTTTTTTTTTTTTAATTAAAAAAAATTTTTTTTTTTTCTTGTTTTTTTTTCTGTGGTCGTTGTTTTGTTTTGGCGGGTGCTTTTTGGAAGTCTTAAAGGGGCAGGGCAGGCCACTTAATCCAGAGGTAGGGAATCCGGGACCTCTGGGCACCCTAACCCCTGGGCTGCAGGGAGCAGGGAGGCCCCTTACGGAGATAAATAGCCTCCCAGCAGCTCCTGCTCCAACGCGACTCCACCATTTTGGAGTAGCTGCCCGAGCCAGGCCACGCCCACAGCAACAGCGGAGATTAACTCCATAGCAGCCGGGCAGGAAGCAGAAACCCTGTCTGCGCGCAGCTGCGCAGCACAAGCCACTAGAGGCCGCTGTTCTCCCAGGAGAGGAGGGCTACAAACCAACAAGAAAGGAAGTCCTTCCAGCCGTCACTCGTCCCAGTTCTGCAGACTATTCCTATCACCATGAAAAGGCAAAGCTACAGGCAGACAAAGATCACAGAGACAACACCAGAGAAGGAGACAGACCTAACCAGTCTTCCTGACAAAGAATTCAAAATAAGAATCATAAACATGCTGACAGAGATGCAGAGAAATACGCAAGAAAAATGGGATGAAGTCCGGAAAGAGATCACAGATGCCAGAAAGGAGATCGCAGAAATGAAACAAACTCTGGAAGGGTTTATAAGCAGAATGGATAGAATGCAAGAGGCCATTGATGGAATTGAAATCAGAGAACAGGAACGCATGGAAGCTGACATAGAGAGAGACAAAAGGATCTCCAGGAATGAAACAATATTAAGAGAACTGTGTGACCAATCTAAAAGGAGCAATATCCGTATTATAGGGGTCCCAGAAGAAGAAGAGAGAGGCAAAGAGATGGAAAGTATCTTAGAAGAAATAATTGCTGAAAACTTCCCCACACTGGGGGAGGAAGTAATCAAACAGACCACGGAAATACACAGAACCCCCAACAGAAAGGATCCAAGAAGGGCAACACCAAGACACATAATAATTAAAATGGCAAAGATCAAGGACAAGGAAAGAGTGTTAAAGGCAGCTAGAGAGAAAAAGGTCACCTATAAAGGGAAACCCATCAGGCTAACGTCAGATTTCTCAACAGAAACCCTACAGGCCAGAAGAGAATGGCATGATATATTTAATACAATGAAACAGAAGGGCCTTGAACCAAGGATACTGTATCCAGCACGACTATCATTCAAATATGACGGTGGGATTAAACAATTCCCAGACAAACAAAAGCTGAGGGAATTTGCTTTCCACAAACCACCTCTACAGAACATCTTACAGGGACTGCTCTAGATGGGAGCACTCCTAGAAAGAGCATAGCACAAAACACCCAACATATGAAGAATCGAGGAGGAGGAACAAGAAGGGAGAGAAGAAAAGAATCTCCAGACAGTGTATATAACAGCTCAATAAGCGAGCTAAGTTAGGCAGTAAGATACTAAAGAGGCTAACCTTGAACCTTTGGTAACCACGAATTTAAAGCCTGCAATGGCAATAAGTACATATCTTTCAATAGTCACCCTAAATGTTAATGGGTTGAATGCACCAATCAAAAGACACAGAGTAACAGAATGGATAAAAAAGCAAGACCCATCTATATGCTGCTTACAAGAAACTCACCTCAAACCCAAAGACATGTACAGACTAAAAGTCAAGGGATGGAAAAACATACTTCAAGCAAACAACAGTGAGAAGAAAGCAGGGGTTGCAGTACTAATATCAGACAAAATAGACTTCAAAACAAAGAAAGTAACAAGAGATAAAGAAGGACACTACATAATGATAAAGGGCTCAGTCAAACAAGAGGATATAACCATTCTAAATATATATGCACCCAACACAGGAGCACCAGCATATGTGAAACAAATACTAACAGAACTAAAGGGGGATATAGACTGCAATGCATTCATTCTAGGAGACTTCAACACACCACTCACCCCAAAGGATAGATCCACTGGGCAGAAAATAAGTAAGGACACGGAAGCACTGAACAACAAAGTAGAGCAGATGGACCTAATAGACATCTATAGAACTCTACATCCAAAAGCAGCGGGATATACATTCTTCTCAAGTGCACATGGAACATTCTCCAGAATAGACCACATACTAGGCCACAAAAAGAGCCTCAGAAAATTCCAAAAGATTGAAATCCTACCAACCAACTTTTCAGACCACAAAGGCATAAAACTAGAAATAAACTGTACAAAGAAAGCAAAGAGGCTCACGAACACATGGAGGCTTAACAACACGCTCCTAAATAATCAATGGATCAATGACCAAATCAAAATGGAGATCCAGCAATATATGGAAACAAATGACAACAACAACACTAAGCCCCAACTTCTGTGGGACACAGCAAAAGCAGTCTTAAGAGGAAAGTATATAGCAATCCAAGCATATTTAAAAAAGGAAGAGCAATCCCAAATGAATGGTCTAATGTCACAATTATCAAAATTGGAAAAAGAAGAACAGATGAGGCCTAAGGTCAGCAGAAGGAGGGACATAATAAAGATCAGAGAAGAAATAAATAAAATTGAGAAGAATAAAACAAATGCAAAAATCAATGAAACCAAGAGCTGGTTCTTCGAGAAAATAAACAAAATAGATAAGCCTCTAGCCAGACTTATTAAGAAGAAAAGAGAGTCAACACAAATCAACAGTATCAGAAACGAGAAAGGAAAAATCACGACGGACCCCACGGAAATGCAAAGAATTATTGGAGAATACTATGAAAACCTATATGCTAACAAGCTGGGAAACCTAGGAGAAATGGACAACTTCCTAGAAAAATATAACCTTCCAAGATTGACCCAGGAAGAAACAGAAAATCTAAACAGACCAATTACCAGCAACGAAATTGAAGAGGTAATCAAAAAACTACCAAAGAACAAAACCCCCGGGCCAGATGGATTTACCTCGGAATTTTATCAGACATACAGGGAAGACATAATACCCATTCTCCTTAAAGTCTTCCAAAAAATAGAGGAGGAGGGGATACTCCCAAACTCATTCTATGAAGCTAACATCACCCTAATACCAAAACCAGGCAAAGACCCCACCAAAAAAGAAAACTACAGACCAATATCCCTGATGAACGTAGATGCAAAAATACTCAACAAAATATTAGCAAACCGAATTCAAAAATACATCAAAAGGATCATACACCATGACCAAGTGGGATTCATCCCAGGGATGCAAGGATGGTACAACATTCGAAAGTCCATCAACATCATCCACCACATCAACAAAAAGAAAGACAAAAACCACATGATCATCTCAATAGATGCTGAAAAAGCATTTGATAAAGTTCAACATCCATTCATGTTAAAAACTCTCAGCAAAATGGGAATAGAGGGCAAGTACCTCAACATAATAAAGGCCATCTATGATAAACCCACAGCCAACATTATATTGAACAGCGAGAAGCTGAAAGCATTTCCTCTGAGATCGGGAACTAGACAGGGATGCCCACTCTCTCCACTGTTATTTAACATAGTACTGGAGGTCCTAGCCACGGCAATCAGACAAAATAAAGAAATACAAGGAATCCAGATTGGTAAAGAAGAAGTTAAACTGTCACTATTTGCAGATGACATGATACTGTACATAAAAAACCCTAAAGACTCCACCCCAAAACTACTAGAACTGATATCGGAATACAGCAAAGTTGCAGGATACAAAATCAACACACAGAAATCTGTGGCTTTCCTATATACTAACAATGAACCAACAGAGAGAGAAATCAGGAAAACAACTCCATTCACAATTGCATCAAAAAAAATAAAATACCTAGGAATAAACCTAACCAAAGAAGTGAAAGACTTATACTCTGAAAACTACAAGTCACTCTTAAGAGAAATTAAAGGGGACACTAACAGATGGAAACTCATCCCATGCTCGTGGCTAGGAAGAATTAATATCGTTAAAATGGCCATCCTGCCCAAAGCAATATACAGATTTGATGCAATCCCTATGAAACTACCAGCAACATTCTTCAATGAACTGGAACAAATAATTCAAAAATTCATATGGAAACACCAAAGACCCCGAATAGCCAAAGCAATCCTGAGAAAGAAGAATAAAGTAGGGGGGATCTCACTCCCCAACTTCAAGCTCTACTATAAAGCCATAGTAATCAAGACAATTTGGTACTGGCACAAGAGCAGAGCCACAGACCAATGGAACAGACTAGAGAATCCAGACATTAACCCAGACATATATGGTCAATTAATATTTGATAAAGGAGCCATGGACATACAATGGCGAAATGACAGTCTCTTCAACAGGTGGTGCTGGCAAAACTGGACAGCTACATGTAGGAGAATGAAACTGGACCATTGTCTAACCCCATATACAAAAGTAAACTCAAAATGGATCAAAGACCTGAATGTAAGCCATGAAACCATTAAACTCTTGGAAGAAAACATAGGCGAAAACCTCTTAGACATAAACATGAGTGACCTCTTCTTGAACATATCTCCCCGGGCAAGGAAAACAACAGCAAAAATGAGTAAGTGGGACTATATTAAGCTGAAAAGCTTCTGTACAGCAAAAGACACCATCAATAGAACAAGAAGGATCCCTACAGTATGGGAGAATATATTTGAAAATGACACATCCGATAAAGGCTTGACGTCCAGAATATATAAGGAGCTCTCACGCCTCAACAAACAAAAAACAAATAACCCAATTAAAAAATGGGCAGAGGAACTGAACAGACAGTTCTCCAAAAAAGAAATACAGATGGCCAACAGACACATGAAAAGATGCTCCACATCGCTAATTATCAGAGAAATGCAAATTAAAACTACAATGAGGTATCACCTCACACCAGTAAGGATGGCTGCCATCCAAAAGACAAACAACAACAAATGTTGGCGAGGCTGTGGAGAAAGGGGAACCCTCCTACACTGCTGGTGGGAATGTAAGTTAGTTCAACCATTGTGGAAAGCAGTATGGAGGTACATCAAAATGCTCAAAACAGACTTACCATTTGACCCAGGAATTCCACTCCTAGGAATTTACCCTAAGAATGCAGCAATCAAGTTTGAGAAAGACAGATGCACCCCTATGTTTATTGCAGCACTATTTACAATAGCCAAGAATTGGAAGCAACCTAAATGTCCATCAATAGATGAATGGATAAAGAAGATGTGGTACATATACACAATGGAATACTACTCAGCTATAAGAAAAGGGCAAATCCAATCATTTGCAGCAACATGGATGGAGCTGGAGGGTATTATGCTCAGTGAAACAAGCCAAGCGGAGAAAGAGAAATACCAAATGATTTCACTTATCTGTGGAATATAAGAACAAAGGAAAAACTGAAGGAACAAAACAGCAGCAGAATCACAGAACTCAAGAATGGACTAACAGGTACCAAAGGGAAAGGGACTGGGGAGGATGGGTGGGTAGGGAGGGATAAGGGTGGGAGAAGTAGGGGGTTATTAAGATTAACATGCATGGGGGGGTAGGAGAAAAGGGAGGGCTGTACAACACAGAGAAGGCAAGTAGTGATTCTACAACTTTTTGCTATGCTGATGGACAGTGACTGTAAAGGGGTTTATAGGGGAGACCTGGTATAGAGGAGAGCCTAGTAAACATAATATTCGTCATGTAAGTGTAGATTAGTGATAGCAAAAAAAAAAAAAAAAAAAAAAAAAAAAAAAAAAAAAGGGCAGTTCCTGTGTGGTAACCTCCAACGAGTTCTACACAAGGGTATAAAGGGCATATAAAAGTGTAGGCAAAGGGTCTGTTTGTGTTTATACAGAGGATCAAAGCCTAATTGGGCTACCCCGAAAATGAACTAAGATACGATATGAAAAAGAACTTCCAACATCTGCACCCTCTGGAAGACTCATGCCAGAAGATGATCATCAAAAAACCCCAACAAAGATCCACGCACTGCTACAGCTGTAGATGCACTCATCCCACCAGTTCCTGGACCTGCCATGGGAATGAGGAAGGAGATATCTAAGCTGGCCTGTGCATACAGTAAAACAACAAAATTGGACTGGATCTATACTGTTGGAACTCAACCAAGAATTTGGAGAAGTGCAAATTGTAGCGCTCCAAAGTCTTACAACTACAAACTATTTATTGTTAAAAGAACATATGGCATGTGAACAGTCCCCAGGAATGGGTTGTTTTAATTTGTCTGATTTCTCTCAGACTGTTCAAGTTCATTTGGACAATATCCACCATATCATAGATAAGTTTTCACAAATGCCTAAGGTGCCTAACTGGTTTTCTTGGTTTCACTGGAGATCGCTGGTAATTACAGATATGCTTTGGTTATGTAACTATACTCCTATTATGTTAATGTGTGTGTGCAATTTAAGTAGTAGCTTAAAACCTATACATGCTGAAGTTACTCTACAAGAAGATATATCAAAGAAATAATCAATCTTCCCATGTTTTCTTCCGCCTGCTACTTCTATAGCTTTTCTTCTTCCTTCCTAATTACAACCCTTAAATAGAATTCGTGCCTCATATCAAATTTACCGAGTATCATAATTCTTCCAAGTGGTAAAGATACCTCAAGACAAATGCTGGGCATAGAAGCCACAGGGCATTAATATGCAAAGAAGTAAAAAGCTAACCTTTTCAAACAATAAGGCTTCTCTCTCACTTACCAACTTCACATTTCCCTGTATGGCCCCGGAAGATGACTGGTTAGCCAGAGACGGGTAAGATTCCTCAAGGGAGGAACAACCTAAGACAGGCACAGTCGCAGGGGGGCCATCAGGTGAGAAATTGGGGATCAACAGAGGTGAGGCTTAGAACCTCACCCCCCCGTTCTGAGAGAAATCTTCTGCATACGTGGATGTTTTATTGCCCTGGTCTAGCTTGGATTAACACATAGTCTACAGGCACACACCTGATCATCTACATGTGCTCTCTTACAACACTAAACTATGTTTTCTACCTTTATCTTGTATCTACCTACCACTTCAGCATTTTATTAAAAATAATAATAATAAAGAGAGAAATGTGGTATCCACATATAAATCAAGTATAAAAACCAAATGAGTATTCATATTTGAACTGACTGTTTATAGTTCATAATGCATGAGCAAAACCGAAAGTTTATGTGATGACTGCCCTTGTACTGTTCACTATGTAACTTATTCATTATGTAAGAATTTGTTCTACATGTAAAAACTTGTTTGTTATGCTTCAGAAGATTGGAGACTGACAAAAATTAGGCTTGGGGTGGAATAATGATTGTGCATTGAGCATTGACTCCCCCATACAGAATTTTATTGTCGTTAACAACCATTTGATCAATAAATATGAGAGATGCCCTCACAAAAAAAAAAAAAAAAAAAAAAAAAAAAAAAAAAAAGGACAGACTTCCAATGGTAAAATAAATTAGTAACCGGGATGTAATGTATAGCATAAGGAATATAGTCAAGATATTGTAACAGCCTGGTAGGGTGATAGCTGGAACCTAGAATTATGTATATAAATGTTCTACCACTGTGTTGTACACTTGAAACTCATGTAATGTAATACTGTGTGTCAACTACCCTTCAATAAAAAATAATTATTAAAAAAAAAAAAAAAAAAAAAAAAAAAAAAAAAAAGCGTGAACAGAGAGAAACTCTTCTTTTTCCTCATACCAACAGCTTGCAATACATGCAAAAAAATCATTTGCCTTTGCAAGCTAGGTATGCTGAACTGCACAATACATTGTGTTCCTGTGTGGATATTATAAACACTAAATAAGGTATAAATTATTAGACGGGATTACAAAAAACTAGGCACTCCCCCATTTTCTCAGGTTCTAATCCCTTTTTAATCTGTTTATTTTCTCTACCACTGTGGTAAATAACCAAGACAGTGCCCCCACACAAGCCACGAGAACAATCATTCTTAAAATGGGTTTAAGTATACCCAGGAAAACTTACAACATATACCTCCTTAAAACTTTTCAGTGGTCATCACTGCTTACAGAATCAAATTCAGACACTTCAAGAAATTCAACACCTTCCCATTCTTGCCCCATCCACCTTGCCAATTTCATCTCCCCCAGTTTTCTTCCAAACTCCAAGCTAGTGTCTCTGTCCCCAGAAAAACATCTTGCATGTCCCTAAAATATGGCCATTTCCTTCTGCTCTTCTACTTTCATTCAAAAACAATTTTTTTACCTTACATGTGCTAGGCACTATGAAAGATATAGGGATATAAAACAAGTAAGACAACATGGATAACCTTGAAAACTTGTCAAGTGAAATAAGCCAGCACAAAAGGATAAATATTGCATGATTCACTTATAATGAAGTACCTAGAATAGTCCAAAACAGAGAGTAAATTAGAGGCTCCCAGGGACCATGGAGGGAGGGGGGGAATGGGACTTATTGTTTAATGAATATAGTTTGTTTGGGATAAAAAGAAGTTTGGGACATGGAGAATGGTGACGGTTGTACAATAATGTGGCTGTACTTAATGTCACTGAATTGTACACTTAAAAGAGCTGAAATCGAAATTCAATGCCATATATATTTTTTGTCACAATAAAAAGATTTAAACAAAACAAAAAAATGAATAACACACCATCTTCATTTTCTAGGAGCATACTGTATGGTTGGGCTGACCAGATGACCATAAAACAAAATAGTAGATGCAGTTAACAGGAGTGTGCATGACACATTATGGAGGCCTGAGGAAGACTCCACCTGGGGTCAAGGGAAGTTCCCCTGGAGAAAGTGTTCACCTACTCATATCAGCCTCAAAATATTAAAAAGTAAGTCAACCCAGAGTATGAGGATGCCTGGGATGAGACAGAGTAGCAGGAACCAGGTGAGAGAGGAGCAGCCCGCAGAGCCCCAGCTGTGTGACGGACAGCCTGGGAAGAGAGAAGCGTGGGGCATGCGTGGTGGGGACGGGGAGGCACTCCATGCATTTTAGTGCTGCAGAAACCTAAGGAGAAGGGCAGGGTCATAAGGTATGAAGCAGAAGAGGTGATTTTGTTCGTAACATCACACTACCATTTCCTTTTTCTGTCTGCTCCTTGCTTCTCACACCTTCTAGACAAATCTGATTGATCTGCCACAGATGAGTTCAGGGCCTACTTTCTCCTTGAGATTTCTTCTTTCTGAGGTAATCCATGAATATCTTTCCTTTCTCTAAACTTTCATAACATTTCTCTTGTCATTTTGCTCCTAACAATATGTGATCTCTGGGTCTTACTTTCCCTTAACTGTACTGTGAGCCCCTTGAAGGCAGAGACCATGTACAGTCTTGTCCTAGCAGATGAAATTAGAAAATTATGTCCAGTAAATGTTTTTGGAGTTGAATTCTTGAACTTCAAACTTCTGACTTCTGAGAAATAAAAATGAAACTCAAATACAGATTCCACAGAAGAAATGCTTCCTCCTAAGACATAATTCAAATATGGATAAGAAGTTTGGGAACACAAAGACTGCACTAAAGTGTGATTCAAGTGTTCCACATCTCACTGTCCAGAGGTCAAGTTAGTCTTTTCCCTGTCGTCACAGGAAAGTAGGAGTCATAGATCCCAAGAAATTAATATACCATTAGTATGGAGCTGATGTGAAATAGGCTTTTTGCTTAGCATTCTCCTATAAACCTAAAACGATTCTCCTAAAAGATGATTTAGGCAAAATTTTAGTGCATGGATAGAGGTGTGAAATTAGATTTAGGAGACAGGTTCTGGTCTTTCTTCTAGTGGTTTCTGTGTGGACCGGACAATAAAAATTATTCTTGGTCATGTTCATCCCTAGTGTGTGATACTGATTTATATATCTGTTTATAGACAACTACTCAACTATTCATATTTGTAGTATGTAGCACATAAACAAGATTAAATTACAAAATTAAAAATGGAAGGGAAGATTACCTATTTGCTGATTGGCTTTTAATGGTAATTATTCATGTATTTCCTTCATAGAATGTTACAAGGCCAAGATCAATAGGACCTCATTTGAATATTATGCAGGGGATGGCTAATTGTCCACCAAAATTCATGCTTTCCTTCCACAGTGTACAGTTACCACCGAAGAGAGAAGCTGCTTATCCAAGGAGTACATTTCTTAGCCACCATGTCAACTAGTTCTTCCCAGTGGAATGTGAGCACAAGACATGTCCAGGTCAAAGCAGTCAAGAAGGATATGACCGCCACCCCACGTGCTTTTCTCAACTACAAGCTAGATACAGAGGACATCAAGGCTGTAGGAAATGATGCAGGCACAGAAGAAAGGGATTGGTTCCCCGAATCACCATGTAGAAGAGCCACACATCAACGAACACCAAAAATAGAATATTTTATGAGCCAATAATAAATTGTTATTGTGTAAAACCACTCACATTTGGGGTTTTGCTAAAGAGTGGCCAATATTACTCTTCCTCATATGATATGCATATGTGTTTCTCTCCTTTCACTCTCTATATGACACACACACACACACACACACACATACACAAGCATGTTCATATCACAGATGGGATATCACTTAAAAAATTAAAAAAAAATATCATACTAGTAATGGCTAATCATAATCTAATTCCTATTACATTTCAAAAGATGTTTAACTTTTCTAAGTGCTGTAAATTTGTTTATTTTATTAACTTTATAAATGATAATGTCACCTGTTATTTATATTTATGAACATCACAGATCAAACATGCATTTAACATTCCACTGAGGACTCATGAAACGTAGTCATATCAAAATGCTACATGCTGACATCAGAGATGCTGTATCTCTGTACATGGAAAGAAACTCAAATTGGAAAAGAAAAAGTTTGCAATGTTACTGATATAAATATGCTAGCATAAAATAGATATGCATACACCCCCATCCTCAATGCATGTAGACAAAGCATGAGTGGAACACAATTCAATTAAAATAGTGACTTAATATAATTTCTAAGTGTCAGTGTTATACATTAATATAAAGGTGTATTGAAACTAATATAGGTACTGGGATTATGCACAGAATAATGCCTTTACTTAATTGTCATGTGTTTCAAGTGCTTTGAGAACAATAAGGTCATAATATAGCAATTAAATCTAGGTAAAAAGTAATAGGATTCAACAACTTTAGCTACGTAGACTCTCTGCTGGTCTACACATATTTTGGGAACTACCCCAATCTCAGAAAAGTATTTAGATACCAAGTCTAATTCTGTGTTTATTACTACATTTTTTTTCCCACTGCCCTGCACAAACTGTTTAACCCTGTAATAATTTTAAGTGTAATGATTTTATAATACTTTTGGAAAAGAATGTTTAGATGTAGGGGAAACTATAAATGCCATAGAATGAGCACTATATTATTTTTTCAAATTAATTCTGGAGAAAAACATCATAACAATAGAAATAAAAATTGAATAGGCTGTATTCATGAAAGCATTTATTAAACTTGAACTGTATCATCTTATTTTTGATTAAGATAATTTTTAATTTTTATCAACTAGACATTTATAATTGAGATGATATACTTTTGATAAGCTTACTGGCCTTAAACTTTATTTTTAAGAACGTTAAGGAAGCAAGATCCACATAAAATAGTAACCAAATAAAAGTAACTCTACTTAATTCATATTGACTGGATATTCTCTCCAAACTGACCTAATAATTAAGGAATGCATTCTAATTCAAGAATACGATCTTATGCATTTTTCTGGAGCTAAAGATCCAGCTAGGAGATCCATCAGGACACTTAGGGAGAGAGATGAGATAATCTCTATAAAGGCATCATTATCAAGCCACTATGTAATCTTTAAAAATGTGCCTTTATCACGTGGGGCCTCAGTTTTGCAAAAAGTAATGGCAAAACTCCTGACCAATGTGTCTGACTTGACTGTTCTGAAAATAAAATGAAGGAAGATTGAGTCTTTGAAAACATATATCAGTGCAAACATATTCTTTAAAACTAGCTTAACTTTAAGCTTTTAATTCCACTGACTCCCACAATTAAACCCAAGCAGCAGGCAAAGGAGGTTTGCATTCTTTGCCTTATTGGGGAAATAATTAAACATATTTATGAGACACTCAAGTAACAAAGCAAGAGATGCTGGTCTACTTTTATAATTAATACCAATAATCCAAAAGCCTTTTAAAAATAGGTATAATATACCAAAGGGACAAATTTTTACAAGTGCTATCAACTGGAAGGATATAGTATCAAATAGCCAAAGAGTTTTGTGAATTCCTGGAAAACAGAATGGCTTACGGGGGGATGAAAAGGAGGGAGTAACTGAAGCATAGTGGATACCTGAGGCGGGAGAGCCATTGCCCACACAAAACCCATTGGTACCCAGGCTGAAGGGGATGGAAAAATTCTGAAATTTTGTTCATCATGGATTTTTGTATTACTGTTGATTTTTAAAATATTGCATTAAAAATTATTTGTCTCAAATATTGAGTTTTTTTATTTTTCCTTTAGTTTTGTACTGGAAGCAAGTGCTCTACTGATCTCACCCTATTCCTGTCCCTGTTATGAAGGCAAATAAGGGCACCTGCCACACTTTCATAGTCTGTGCATTCTCATAGCAATATAAATATAATGCTCACCCTTCTCATCCCGCCATATCACACACATAAATAACACACTTGATAATTAAGAAAAGACAAACTTGACCAAGCAAATCAACTTACTGTGATGTCTAATGTCTGAGGGCAGGCAGATGCCCCAATTTAAAGCTTATAATTGTTGCTCTGCTCAACATGGCAAAAGGCTGATAACTGGACCTGATTATTCCTTCAGAATTTTCCAACTGACATGAATCACTAACACTGTCATGCTCATTTGCAAAGACATTCCCTGATGACAAGTCCTACAGCAGAATTACCCACCACGATTAGGGCACTTCCATCCCAGGATGGAGACAGACTGGGGTGCAATCCAGGCACAGCGGGCCACACACATGCTTATGTTGAGTAATGGTTCATTCATTTAGTACTTTATGGTGCGATGCTTATAGATACAATAATATATTATTTCACATCATATTAACCTCATGAGGTAGGAATTATTATCTCCCATCTTCATGATGAAATTAAGGATGAGCAAGACTAAATTACTTATGCAAAATTACATAAGGCAGCAAATCTCTAAGTCAGGTTTCAGAGTCATTCTTATTTCCTCTACACTTGTCTAAAAACATCCAAGTGTGGCACGCTAATGTAGGATAACACTTAAAATACAAGAAAAACTAGGTTTTCATAATATATATTTAAATTGTTTGGAATTGCAGCATGAGTATAGACTACTTTGTAGAAACAAGAGGGATACAAACACAGCATATGTCTGTAAGAAATGATGTGGCTATTTAATAAAGAAAGACATCCCAGTTCTGAGGTAGAGAAGCAGAATTATAGAAATAACACTTGCCAACAGTAGCCCACCAATGCTCAGATTATCCATCTCAGGGTGGACTGCAAGTACTGGAAATAGATTGCCTACTCAAGCACAGCTAGTATATAAAAATAGAGATAAAAATTACTTTATGTGAAAAAAAATTCTGCATTTGTACACACAGGTGCCGTAACTATTGATTTTAGCATAACTTCAAGTGCCAAAATGGATGACCAAGTTTGTTATTTCTAGTGTTTTGGTTCTCAAACTGAATCCTGCTTAGATATATTGTTTCCTCACATTTGAGTTTGAATAGCCTTGCTAGATTTCTATTAAAAGTCTCTTATTTCACCTTTACCCATATTTCTCAGAAGATAAGAGAATTTATGACTGATGGGAGGTGGTCTTATTAAGGACTTCCAATGCAAAAACAAACATACAGATTAGACTTTAGGAAAAGCTTCCTATAATATAACTAGAAGGACTATGAGAATCTAGAAAACACAATCAAGGATGGGAGCAAAAGTTTCCTCTGTTGAATATTTTAAAGACGAGACAATTACCTTGTAGATAATAGTCTTGAGACTCTTTCTAGGTATGTCAGGCTGTTCTTGTCTGTATTTCTGTTTTGGTTTGCTTCTTTTCCTTTTTTTTTGGCCTAATCTCCAGGGAGAGTTGGTGAAATCAAAGCAACAGACTAAAGCTACACAGAGTCAATTTTGAATAGAAATTTGCAAATTTGGGAGTTTACTTGATCCTTATGAGGAACTCAGGATTGCAAAATAAGCAACATGCTGAGGGCTCTACAAGGGGTTTAGCAAGCAGCTGAAATGAGTCATCTGAAACTATATCATCTTCTATTTGTCTCAGGGAGAGGCCTAAGATCCCAGATAGTTGACAGAATAGCCACCACTCCCACCACTGCCCCAGGTATTCAAGTAAAATAGCCAAAAACAGGAATGGAATTTGGCTCAATCCTGGTTGACAGTCAGAAGGCCAACAAGCAAATAGATAGTAGAACCCAGCTGCCATAGGAAAGCTTCAGCAGGGGCCATCTCATCTTTGCCAATTACAGGCACAAACAAAACATAAAAAACAGCTTTTTTCACTGGAAATGAATAAGCAAATTAATTCACTTATAGCACAAAACTCCTTTATTCACAAGGAAATCTTGATGGTGACAAGAAAGATGAGCTACAGAAGCAGCAGCATTTTGGCACAACCAAAATCATATTCATATCTGCCTCTCAAAAAATAGGGCCATGAATGATATTTAGATTATAAGTTATTTGAGCTCAAGGACCATGCTTATCCAATGGAAGCCCTAACACCAGCCATACCCCTCACATTTGTGTGCTCAGTGAGTTACTGTTAAACGATTCATGAGTTTACGACTGCTACTGTGTACACTTTCAAGAGATCAAATTGGAGTATTCTTCCTTCTCTTCTCTACTTGGTAAATTCCTACTGGGTTTTCAAGATCCACTTCACTGTCCTTTCTTAAACCCCCAGAGCTCTCTGCTCATTTACAACATTTATCATACTGAATTGTCACCCTCAATCTGCACTATCTAATATGATAGCCAATCGACACCTAGGTTATTGAACACTTACAATGTCGTTAGTAACTAAGGAACAGAATTTTTTATTTACTTAATTTTAATTAGCTTAAATTTAAAAATCGATATTCAACTCAATTATCGAGACACTTTCAATTATATGTGGAACAACAGGTATGTGAATACTTTTTCAGTTCTAAAATTTATGAAATCTAAAGACCCTCAATGAAAATTTAGCATCCAAACTGAGATGCTGTAGGTACACAATACAAACCAGACTTCAAAGACCAAAGAACTCAAAATAGCTGATTAATAATATTCCTATTGATTACATGTTGAAAAATTAATATTTTTGATATATTGGATTAAATAGAACATTTCATTAAAATTAATTTCACCTGAACCACAGTGAGATATCACCCCATACCTGTTAGACTAGCTAGTACCAAAAAGATAAACAATAATGAGTGTTGGTGAAGGTATGGAGAAAAGGAAAGCCACTCAAAAAAACTAATGAAACTACCATATGACCCAGCAATTCTTCTTCTGGGTGTTTATCTGAAAGAAATGAAAACACCAACTTGAAAGGATATATGCACCCTTATGTTCACTGAAGCATTATTTTTAATAGCCAAGATAGGGAAGCAGCCTGAGTGTCCACTGATGACTGAAGGGATAAAGAAAATATGGTAAATGTACACAATTAAATATTATTCAGCCAAAAAAAAATGAAGAAACTCTACCATTTGTGACAACATGGATGGATCTAGAGGGTATTAGGCTAGGTGAAATAAGTTCAACAGAGAAAGACAAATACCATATGATGCCTCTTATATGTGGAATCTAAAAACAAAACACATGCACAAACAAAACGAAACAAAACAGAAAACAGACTCATAGATACAGGAAAAAAGCTGTTCGTTGACAGAGTGGGGAAGGATTGTGGGGTGAGAAAAACAGGGAAAGACTTCATTTCACCTGTTTCTTTTTACTATTTTCATGCAGCTACTAAAAATCTTTAAATTACATATATGGCCTGGAATATATTTCTAGTGGACAAATTTCTATGAACACTTTTTAAATGCTACTCACTAAGATAAGAATTGTATATGTTAAACCTGTTTTCCCAGTAAGGAAATAGAGGCTCTCAAAGTAAAGCCATGTAACATGCCCAGGAGCACAACTGAGGTGGGATTTGGAACAGGTCTCCATGACTGCTGGATCCCAGGTCTGAGCCCCTCTTTTCCATGATGTCTTGATGTCAGTCTGCCCATAAGACTGTAAGCTCCTCCAGAGCACAGACACTGCCTTAACCATATTTGTGTCTTCACCAACTTGCACACAGTAAATAGCCAATGAATTTTTATTGATTGAATTAAAATACAAAGTGAATGAATTAAACGGGAATATCTATGTAAGTATATTTGCAACATATAGAGAAATTGAAATAATGCCAATCAAGTTTAACAATGAAGGGATGAAAACACTTCTGATTTGTCTGGACACTGCAGTAGTCCCTAGTTATGGTATTTACATTAACTAAAGACATATCTGTCTTTGAGGAGAACGTATTCATTATGAACCTGAAGACTTTAATGACAGACAGGCTTCTGGAAAACCAGCCAGGGCAAAGAACGAGGTCTATTAAGGGAGTAAAGGATATTAAAAGATTACACACATCTGGATTTTTAAAGTCCAACATAGCTGAAACTTGCTTAAACTTAGTTTATATTTCACAACAGACCTTTTAATACACATTCTACACACTTTGTAAGTCTATTCTGTTGATCTGTCACTAAGGAATGTTTTATGTTTAAATGTGGATTTATTTTTAAGGAGACAAATTGATGATTCATAAGAAGGAGAATAAGGAAGTCTTACTCTAGATACTTCCCTTAGAGAGAAAGTTTCTGTAATACTATATTCTTTAGCATTTACTCTAAGAACAAATTCAATTCAATTCCACAAAAATTGGCCAGATGCTCACTGGGTGCCCTTGCTGTGTTAGGTGCTGGTTCTTAAAAAGTGAGTAAGACCATGAATAAGACACCGCTCCATATCGCTGGTTTTATCATTTCTTTCCCTTCTTACCCACTACTGAAAATTAGGCTTTACTTTGGGAATGGCAATATGGGAAAAAAATAAAACAAGTCTGTAAAGACATATGGCAAGATAAAATACCTCTAAGCCTTAAAATGCAAGCATACAGCGAACAAGAGGACTAGAACCATCGCACAAGAGCAAATAGAAACTGCTCAGGACACAATGTGCAGGACATGAGAAATGAAGCGTATCTCTAGAGTTCATGGTCTGATCATTCTTTCCAATTATTAGAAATTAAAATTAGTCTCCTACTAAGACACCTGCAGCCATTTTACAACTTTAGATGGCTCCAATTCGCAAAGCTCATCTATCTGAATTTTCTTTGGTAAGATAACCTAGACATGTTGGATGTTACACACTCTGGTCTAATTCTGTCTTTAACGGCTACCCCAAAGAGAAAATATCTCAACAGTAGTTAACTATGCCAGTTAGTTATCCCTTTTTTGTCATCTATCTAGAAAAAATATTTTATACTATTTAGACAAAAGCAATTTTTGTCTATTTTAGAAATGTATATATTCTTTCCTTCACTGCTTCTCCCTCTCCACAAAGTAAAAAAATTGTCCTTGAACAAATGCCAAATGCTGAAAATTACTCCAAGAATTATAGTGATACATCAAAGAGGAGAAGAAACCAGGAAATTAATTGCAATGATTTCTTTTGAACACTCCAACAGTGCTTTAACTAGTGTGTAGGAGTGTCAGAATCCAAGAATGCAAAAGGGGAAGACTTTAGAGGAAGAATACAAATTGGGATGTTAGCTGACTATTTGAATTTATTTTCTTGTCTAGTAAAATTAGCAAACCATATGCTCCAAGAAAACCCAACACTTACGAACCAACTAAAGGGCTATTTTTTTCTAAGAATGCTTTCCAAAATATGACACCTAAAAGTGCATTGTTTGTGTGAATCTTTCAACTTCAAGCAAGCAAATATTGACTAAAATGAGTGCCATAAATAATTATGTGCATTTAATGAAGCAATAGCACTTTGCAATTTTGGGAATCAGTTCTTACGATTATTTTTAAAGTTCTTATGTGATTCACACAATAAAATATTTCTTATTCGAAAGTCAACATCAAAGATTATGCCTGTTGAGATTCCAGCATCAAAAGCTCATTAGCTTTTAATTTCATGTGCAATTTGGTATTTAGAAAGCAAATGTGTCCAAGATTCATGTTCCACTACCTAGGAAAAAAAACAGATTAATCAAGAAAAGAATATTGCAAAATACTGAAGAGGAGGGATTTTATCCTGGTTAAAACAGATTATTTTCAAGAACTTTATAAGAGCTACATGTAATTTTTCATTGTCAATAATTCTTATCTATTCCACACTCTGCCTTCCTAATTTGAGTTACTGTATATTCTTGAAAGCAAATTAAATATAATTTTTTAATTATTCTATTTCTATAGAAATGATGGTCTTAGGGTATTAACATAAGAAACAAGAAGCTAAGCTATGATTATGAGCTTACTGTTATTTTACTGTTTTTTAATTATGTCAAGACATTAATAAAATAAAAAAAGAGGGAACCTGGTATTTTTAATGCCCATTTTCTCCTAAAACCATCTTATGAAATAGCCAAGTTTAATCCTCCAAAACAACATTGGTCTCTACCTGTTCAAGAGATGGGATTTCACTATAGAGTTGTACTTATAATGGTTATGGGCTGAATGGAATACCTCCCAAATCCATATGATGAAGTCCTGACCTCCAGTATCTCAGAATATGACTGCCTTTGGAGATAAAGTCTTTAAAGTGGTGATTAAGTTAAAATGAGGCCATTAGTGTGTATAACTGTTGAATCACTATGTTGTACACTTGAAACCAAAATAACATTATACATCAACTATAATATAATTTTTAAAAAGAGGCCATTAGGGTAGGCCCTAATCTGATCTTATTAGTGTCCCTATAAGAGGAGGAAATTTGGACACAAAAGACACACAGGGGATGCAAGGATCATAGAAATCTTCCAGTTGCATCATCTCCCTCCCAACTTCTATACTGTCTCCTCTTTTAGTTCTATTTATTATTTAACTTTCTAGTTAGATGTTATCATTCTCTTTAGTTGATACTTATTTTATTTACTCATATATTTCTGAATATTTTACTCACTATTCTTTCTTTCATTATTCTTTCTAGAATCTTATTTCTTAGGCCTAAAATACATCTTCCAAAATTTCCTATAGTGTTTGTTTTCTGTAAGAAACTATTTTTGTCTAATAAATTCATTATATCACTTTCATTCTTGGAAGATAATTTTACTGTGTAAATAATTATAAATTGAAAATTATGTTCTCTCAGGATCATCTAAAACATCATCCTACCCCTTCTCATTTTCATTGTTTCTATTGAGAAATGAATCATCTAATTGACTCTTCCTTTGAAGGTGATCTGTCTTTTCTCTCTGGCTGACTTTAAGATCAGCTCTTCATCTTTGATGTCCTGCCAAGCAATAAGATGGGTTTTGGTGTGATTTCTACTTTACTGTTTATGCTTGCAGATTATAGGTTTCTGAATCTGAGGAGTTTGTCTTCCAACATTTCTAAATGATTATCCACCATTATATTTTTTGAATGTTCTATTTTCTGATTCAATTTCACAAAAGATTGAATCAATAATCAAAAACCTCCCAACATACTGGTGAACTCTACCAAACATTTAAAGAAGAATTAATGCCAATCTTCTCACATTCTTCAAAAAAACTAAAGAAAAAGAACTCTCCCAAACTCATTTTACAAGGCCAGCATTACCCTTATACCAAAGCCAGATAAGAATACTACAAAAGAAAATACTATAGATCAATACCCCTAATGAATACAGATGCAAAAATTTTCAACAAAATACTATCAAACTGAATTCAACAGGACCATTAAGGGATCACACAGCATAACCAAGTGGGATTTATCCTAAGGATGCATGGATGGTTCATCATACACAAATCAATAAATGTCATACACACTTATTAATATAATTAATGGAATGAAATAATAATATTAATAACAGGTTAATAAAGAATATATTGATAAATAAAATAAATTTTGTTAATAATAAAATAATAATTATAGTAATAGGCTAATAGAATGAAAGATAAAATTATATGATCATCTCGAGGCAGAAAAAGCATGTTATAAAATTCAACATCCATGTAATGAATATAGTCAAGATATTGTAACAGCTTGGTATGGTGATAGCTGGTACCTAGAATTGTCATGTATATAAATGTTGAATCACTATGTTGTACACCTGAAACTAATGTAATGTAATACTGTGTGTCAACTACCCTTCAATAAAAAAATAATTATCTACAAAAAAATAAAAAAAAATAAAATAAATAAATTCAACATCCATTCATGATAACAAGAAAACCTCTCAACAAATTGGGTATACAAGCAACATACCTCAACATAATAAAGGACATATAAGACATGCCTATAGTTAACAGGATATTCAACAGCAAAAGTTTGAAAGCTTTTCCTCTAAGATCGGGAACAAGACAAGGGTATCCACTCTCACCACTCCTTTTCAACATAGTATTGGAAGTCCTAGCCACAGCAATCATGCAAGAAAAAGAAATAAAAGGCTTCCAACTCAGAAAGGAAAAAGAAAAATTGTCACTCTTTGCAGATGACATGATATTATATATAGAAAACCCTAAGGAGTCCAACCAAAACTGTTAGAACTAATAATACTCAGTAAAGTTGCAGAATTCAAAATCAACATACAAAGTTTAGTTGCATTTCTATAAACTAACAATAAACTATCTGATTTTAAAAATCCTATTTACAATCACATCAAAAACAACAAAATACTTAGGAATAAATTTAACCAATGAGGCGACAAATCTCTACACTGAAAACAAGACATTGATGAAAGACACTGAAGAAGACACAGATAAATGGAAGGATATCCATGTTCATGGATTGGAATAATGAATATTGTTAAAATGTGCCTACTATTCAAGAAAGATCCTGAGAAAGAAGAACAAAGCTGAAGGCATCATGCTTCCTGATTTCAAACCATATTACAAGTCTATAGTAGTCAAAACAGTATGGTATTAGCATAGAAATAGACACATAGAACAACAGAATAGAGCCAAGAGCCCAGAAATAAACCCATACATATTCAGTCAACTAATATTTGACAAGGGAGCCAAGAATACTCAATAGGGAAAGGATAATCTCTTTAACTAATGGCGCTGGGAAAACCAGATACCTACATGCAAAAAAATGAAATTGGACCCCTATCTTACACCACTCACAAAACTTAACTTAAAATGAGTTAAAGACAACATATGTATGTGTATATATAGACAGTGTGTGTGTGTGTGTGTGTGTGTGTGTGTGTAAACGAATATTACTCAGCCACAAAAAAGAAAATCCTGACATTTGCAACAACATGGATGGACCTTGAGAGCATTATGTTAAGTGTATAGTCAGAAAAAGACAATATTATATGATCTCACTTATATGTGGCATCTTTAAAAAGCTGAACTCTTTTCAAATCAGAGATTTTGTTTTCTTGGGGAAAATTCCTACAAGTGGAATAACTAGGTCATATAGTATTTCTACTTTAAGTTTTTTGAGGAACCTCCATAGTGGCTGCACCAATTTATACTCCCACCAACAGCATGGGAGGTTCCCTTTTCTCCACATCCTCACCAATTTCTTGTCATTTTTTGGATAGTGGTCATTCTGGTGTGAGGTGATATCACATTGTGGTTTTGATTTGAATTTCCCTGATGGTTAGCAATGTGGAGCATCTTTTCATGTGCCTGTTAGCCATTTGTATGTCTTCTTTGGAAAAACATCTTTTCATGTCCTCTTCCCATTTATTAATTTGTTTATTTGGTTTTTTTTTTTGGTGCTCAGTTGTATGAGTTCTTCATATATTTTTTATGTTAGCCCCTTAGTGGATGTTAAAATATTTAAGGAAATACATTTGCTTTTAAGATCAGCTTTATCAAAATTCATAAAGATTATATTGTGGCATAAATGTATATACTATAAATCCCAGAGGAAACAAAAAGAATGGATAAATCTAAGAATGAATAAATTCCTATCAGATGTAATGTTACCAGTTTGCTATTCTAGGATCATTATGAAAGCATTCATTAGCATTGTCTTCTCTTACTTTTCATACATATATTGAACTCAATCCTCCAACTTTACAGTTGTTACATGATCCTCCAACTGTACAGTTATTAAAAGTAAGGATTCAGGTAGGGGAAAAGAAGGGTTCTCTCGGTATGGTGGAAAAACAGGCAGTTGGTTAAATCGTCATTGAAAAACAAGTTAAATACAAGTGTTTTAGTAAATGTAGTAAATGACAATGTTGCAGTAAACTCCTTTTCCCACCTAAATATAACCGGTAGATGGATTGTTTTATTTTTCAACTAATCTAATTAATTGAACTTGACCACATCTCACAGAAGCAGAAGAGAACCACTGAGCCTTACTTGAAAACAAAGTTATAATGCTATCAAACAACCCGCATTCACAGTTGTGTAGTCTACCCTCTTTTTTCTTGTTCCTCTCCCTTTTTTTGAGAGGAACAATGGAACTTATTTTATTGAGCATAAAATAACTAAAATCTTTTTTTTTAAAAAAGAGAAAAAACCCTATCCAATCCTTTGGCTGGCAAAAAGAATATACACCCTCATCATCTCCATCCTTGGCAACCAATGTTACTTGAAATTAATCAGTGTGATACTTCATGCCTGAAGCCAAACTGCAGGGAAACCTACTAGTGATAAATAGTAGGGACAAGCACACTGCAAACATTCCCACGGCGTTCGGAATTTAGAAGATGCTCCTTGAACTCCACATCCCACAGGACAATGTTCAGAATGACCAGCATTTCTCTCTACTTCAGGTTGACAGATACCAAATGCAATGGTTAATTTTATGTGTTAACTTGGTTAGACTATGGTGCCCAGTCGTTTGGTCCACTATTCGAGATGTTAGTGTGAAAGTATGTTTAAATGGGGTTAATATACACAACCAGTGGACTGTGCGTAAAGCAGATTACCCTCTATAACGTGGATTGACTTTGTCCAACCGGTTGAAGAGCCAAGACTGAGATTTCCCTTAGAAAGAATTCTGCCTCAAGACTGCAACATAGAAACCCTGCCTGATTTTCAAGTCTGGAGGCCTGCCCTTCAGATTTTGGAGTTGCCGGCACCCACAATCACATGAGCCAATTCCTTATAAATAAATATCACTTGAAAGATGGATACATAGACCCTATTTGTTCATTTTTCTGGAGAATCCTAACTAATACCAAATTGATACAGACTTTATTATCTTTATTATACTCTAGAGCGAAAACAGAGAGCTAGGTTAAAAATAAAGGGAGAATTGATTAAGCACAGTATTGCAAAGGAATTGTCCAGGTGGGAAAGAAACAGCATTCCAGGTTGTGTCTGTTCCTTCACACGGTGTTTCCTTTCGGATGGGGAGGCATGTGCCATTCAATCTCTATGAGTAGGTAACAAACTTTGGCCAAAGACTGTGCTGAGGGATGGAAGTGATTGGGGGACGGGTGCCCCAGAACTGGGCCAGCTGACCTGGTTAACTGAAGGTCACACTTGAACTCCATAAAAACCTAACTATGGTTAATGTGCCTTTGGGACCTGGCCCCACCCCATGTCCATGTAGCTTAAATGAGCTAGGAAAACCCTTTTAAAAAGTTTAATCTTACTCAGCAGAGCAAAGGAGTTTAAAAAAACGAATGGTACACCTTGCCTTTAGAGCAGAGACAGGCCTAGATGCAGTAGCATCTGGAAGAGGTTGGTGCCAAGGGCAGAGAAAGATCAAGGAGAAAAATGTGAAGATGACTTTAGGTGCTGATACTTTCACACTTCTTGGAGTTCAAGAATTTCACTGCTTTTCTTAACTTTTTTTATTTCACATGGCAATAAAAAAGACTAAGACCTATCCAAATAACAGAGCAATAACTATGAAGTGTTTACAATCTATAAAGCACATTCATATAGCCTCTTATCTGCCTGGCAGTTCTAAGGGTGGTAAGTCAAGTCCTGTTATTATTCCACTTTGATCAGTGGGAAAACTGAGGTTGAGTATTGCCGTGATTTGCACAGAATGGGGTTGGTATATGAACCCAGATTTCTGACTCTAAGTCCCATACTTTTACCTCTCAATTCAGTACTGTTATTATCAGTATCAGTGCTTATGGATACAGATCACATGTATCAATATATCAGTGACATGTGAGCTCTGGCAGCCTGTTTGAGCTCTCTGTGACTCAGTTCCTCAGCTTAAATGGAGATAATAGCAGCACTAGCTTTATAAATACTATAAAGCATGCAGAGTACATAGCCAAGTGCCTGACACAGAGCAAATGCTCAATAAGTGTTAGCTAGTATTAACCTCAATGATTAAAATAGATGTTTGTGTCACTCACATAGTCATTTCCTGCCCAGTCCATTCAGAAAAATATCGAAAACACCGACTCAGAAATAGCAACATCTAATAAGGACAGCACATTTTGTCTCTGCTTTAAATCAGGGGTCAGAAAACTACAGCCCAGGCTGATCCCTCATTTTTTCAATAAAGTTTTATTTGAACACAGCCATGCCCATTCATTTATATACTGTCTATGGCTGCTTTCTTGTGCACAGCAGTTGAGTGGTACAACACAGATTGAATGGCCCCCAAAGCCTAAACTGTTTGTTATCTGGCCCATTACAAAAAAGTTTGTCAATCTCTGCTTTAAATCAATGATAAAAATTGAAAGAAGGCAAATCAAAACAAGCCTACTTGGGATCTGACGTGAGGCAAAGGGAATTACAGAAACAGGAAGGGTCTGTGAGCCACATGTGAATCAAGAAATCTGAGGAACTATGGCTTTCCAGCCCTGTGTCTATTCAGGAAACATTCACAAGTGTTTACAGCCTGCAAAGCTTCATTTTCCTCCAACAAGATGTATTCATTGGCCCTCCTACAAAATTATGTTTTGTTTCAAGAAGCTTTTGGAAAGTGATGGCTTCTAACACAGAGGAGGAAGGACAGAGACAGGGTCCAGTGAGGCTGATGCTGGGAGCATAGAAGGTGCTCAGGAAATGATAACATGGACAGTGTAGGAAAAGCTTTGTGTAGCCTAAAGACTCAGTATAGAGAATCTCTCAGGGGGATTCCCTGGTATCCCCCAGCCAGGGATCATTCACCCTTGCTGGCCCTGGAATATGCTAAGCCAAGTTATCAAAATGCACATAACTGGGAATCCAGTTGTATTCTTTAGCTTGTTTACAATTCAGGACTATTAAACCTACATAACACTTTGAATATAGAGAGAACACAATAGCTCTACTATTTTCTACTAGCTGTCTATCCTTGGCAAATTATTTAACCTCTCTAAGCCAGTTTCCTCTTCAGTAAAATGAAAATAAATACCTACATCACACAGTTGTTGAAGGACTAAATAAGATAATCTTATGGTAGTTAATTAATAGCTGTTTATCCATGAAGGCTATTAGATACATTTCTAAATTAACTATTGATATTCTTCCCCAGATTAGAGCCTCTACTATCCAGGAAAAAACAAATGATAGTGATTTCATATAAATCCAGTCAAGAAGGACATATCAATTATCTATGGTATACAACAAGATACAGTGCTAGGTACTAAGTGGAGTACAAAAATGCCTGAACTACAGTGAGTTTGGACGAAATAAGGCATATACACAAAAAGACTCCGGTACAGGTGAACCATGCCATTAAAAACAAGAAATGCAAACAAACAGCTAGAGGGAACCAAAATTTCTACTGGGATGGGGGTGAGAAATATCCTAGGAAAAGTAGCATTTCAACTTGCCTTGGAGGATTTGAAAAGCAGAGATGGACTCACGGGGGGAAGAATGGGGCAGGAAAGGACCCAGAGAAAGGAACACAGCGTGAGTTCAGCAGAGGCCCACCAGAGCCCCTCGAACTGCAGATGGTGGAAAGACTGCCCCTACCCACCACTCAGCTGCCTGCATCTGCTGGAAGAGGTAGACGAGAGGAGATCTGAAGAAATCCTACCGTCTTCTCCCTTTCTGTGTGTGTGACAGAGACAGAGAGAGACAGCATGCACACTCACAAATGTGTGCATTCCCTTGCAGGGGCTCATGCCTGCTGTACATCTGAACAGCTCATTTAGAAAAGTGTTTCAAAGCATTTTGGAATATAGAACTTCATTTTGGTCTGCTCCTTTCTTCCACATGAAAATAAAGAGCTGATACTTGATTACAGGTTTATAAAGTTTGGCCCCACTGGGACCAAACACTAATAATCTACAATAAGAAAGTTCGTGAGTCTATAAAACTACAAAATCTTTTTTAAAAGAAATCAGAGGGGCTTCCGGGTCAGGGAAAGGATGGTACACAGGCAGATGCCTCCTTTCTCTCCTGGGAGGAAGCAGATGGACTGGATTAGCACAGAAATCAGAGCAGAGGAAACCACAGTGCAACACACCAAAAGTGACTGGGTTCTTCCTAATAGCTAGAAGTCCACAAATGCAGAGTACCCTGTAATGATTATCAGAGTAGCTCCTTAAAGAGCTACATTCAGAACAGCTTGAAAAACCATGTCCTTCCCCCTCTTGCCCAATAAACCCTGGCCTTTATGTTTCCATGCAAAGGCTCACTTCTGCTTGCTGAAATGGTCGGTGAGCTGAAGGAAGAAGGTTCCTACCAGGGATTATCATGTCAGAGGAAGACTACGAAACTCTAGATCTCAACTGTGGACAGAAAGAAGGAAAAATAAATTTAAAAGGCAGCTCTGACCAGGACCGTGCACAGAGGAATCCTTCTCTAACTTGACATTGTTCCAGCCTGTCTCCCTGCTTGTGCTCACCCATCATCCTGGAGGTATGCTTGCAGGAGGAAATGCTTCATCCACTGACCCAGAACCGGATCAACTCATCCTGTGTGGGGAGAGGCATGGCAAGGAAACAGATTCCCACATCCATGGTGAAATCAATGACCAGCTGCCTGTGCCAACCTTGACTTGAATTACTGCAAACACTACAAACAGACCACCATGGACTACTGCATGTTTGAAGAAAAACAAGAGCAAGAAAGAGAGGACATAAGATGAATAAATAGAATTAATGAGGTATGAGAAAAATGAAATAGAGATCATTCTGGGAATAGAAGAGTACATTAAAAATTCTCTTCTCTGTCCCTGGAAAGATTTATAACAGGTTGTTATAGCCATAAAACATTTGAAGATGAAATGAAAAAGAGTATAGTGGATTTGGATTCTGTGCCCTACATACCTTTATTTTCCTCACCCCACTCTAAATAAGGGAATTCAGAGCAGAATGCACAATACAGATTTGAGTGATGACAACAAGAAATAGAGGTTTGCTGGTCTTACTACAAAAAGTGATAGCAAACTGAAGTTAGAACTTAGGCGTGATCATAAGGAATAGAGAAAAAGAGGCTACACAATGCTGAGGGAGGTGATGATTCTGAGTATCAAGGAGAGTTGAGGATAATAACACAATGTTTGCCCCATCACATTCTGCACTCAGAGAGTACTCCTAATCAGCTACAGATAAGAGTAAGTCCTTCTGAGGTATTGTGGGATATAAAGGTAGGATTTTAGGCAAAAGTAGAATGCAAACAATAAATTCTTAGAAATTAAAAATGCGGTTGTCAAAATTGAAAATTAAAAATGCAAAGATAGCTTTAATAATAAAGTTGGCATGACTGAAAATTTAATAGGTACTGTGGTGCTCTCAAGTGAAAGAGTATTCTAAACGTAGTGTAAAAAGAAAACGAAGAAAGGAAAATGTGAGATAATCTCAAAGACATTGGAGATAAAGATAGGAAATCCATTATCTGTTGAAAAGACATTCAAGGAGAGACTAAAGACAATAAAGAGGATGAAGAAACCCAAAATATAATAGAAGAAAAATTTCTGAGCCAAAGAAAGATAAGAATTTAATTGAAAGGCCTGTGGAAGATCTATATGATTAAACAAAAGAGACAGTCACATCTAGAGACATAGATAGAAAGGTTTCATCATGCAAAGGATAAATAGTTTCCTACAAGAAAAACACAGGTGACTTCAAAGAAATAAGATTCAGAATGACATCAGAATTTCTCACTAGCAGCAATGGATTCTAGAACACAGGAGGGCAGTTATCTTCAAATTTCGGAGGGGAAAAGAATTTGCACCTGGAATTTGATACATGGTCAATTATTAACAGGTGTGTACACAAACTTATTGTACATATGAGAAGTTAGAAAATTTATAACCCTCATACCCATTTGACAAATTACTCAAGGATATACACCAATCAAAAGAAAAGGGCTCCAAGAAAGTCTGATCCAAAATAAATGACCTCTAGGCTTAATAAATTCTTCTTTGAGCTTCCTTGTGCAATTATAGTAACTAATACTCATACAATAATGTTGTCTAGTTGTGTAATCAACATTTATATAAAGCAAACACTTTTAAAACTAGAGAATAGTAATCATTCTAAATCTTGACAATCTTAAAGGGGATGGTTTTGGAGAAGTAAAATGATATAGCTTTTGTTTCCTAATTTATAAACTTCTTTATCATTTAGATTTTTTCCAACAAGTCTGTATGTACCACCATAATTAAGAAATAGAGTAGGTGATCTAATGCTCCTAAACAAAGAAAGTTCTTCACATTAGTATAAAAAGGCCTACAACAATGTATTATTTAATTATTAGGTTAACTTTAACATAGTGCTGGCAAAGCAACATCTATCTCTAAATGGATAACATTGACTAAATTATCAAGAGGCTTAACAATTTCACAATTAATTAGCTACTCTGTTTATTATAGGGAAAAAACCCAAAAGTAATATTCTTCTTTGCAGATTATTTATATACTTCTTGTCCTACCATCTAAAACTCTTGGCCTAAACTGGCACCCTGGGATTCTATGTGTTAGGGGTTGAAAGAGAATGTATCGAATTCATTTTCTATTGCTTGTCATGAGAGCCATACATGATTTGAGGACACTGTCTGCTTCAAGGCAAATGGTACATTTCCCTTCTACTAATGAGTATAACCAAGAAATCACCATAACACTATCTAGAGGGACTATCAAATGTCATAACTTTGATTTCTGAATATCAAACCAAAGAGCCTGTCTAAAAAGAAAGTGGCGACATGTTGATTTCAAAATTTGTCTTGAACAAGAGCAACTGTCATAAAATTTATGCTCAGTATTATAGAAGTTGGCTAGTAGAAAAGAAGGTAGCAGGAAAAGAATTAGTGATAAATCAGCTAAAAAGACCTAAAAAAGTTGCATTGACCAAATAACCACAAAAAGTTATTCTAGGTGTCACTTAATCATGAGTTGTTCTAAAAACAGTCAAGACAAAAGGATACTATGCATGGAACTCTGACAAATGTCTGAATTATCTACAGATTCTATTTGCTTCTACTGATTTAGGTTACTGGCTACTGAGTCATATAGCAAAAACTATAGCTTAAACTTTAAATGGTTAAGAAAATCACTTATTTATATACAGAGCACAAAGCAACAGAAATTTTTTATTACATTCAAACATTTTTCAAATGGAAATCTGGTTAATTAGCTCCCTTACACCATCTGTGGAATCATAAAACAGCAACATAATGATGTGTGAGGCTTACAGAGTTGGGTCCAAAAGAAGTTTTAGAATATTTTCTACAATATTTTGAGAAATGCAGGATTATTAGCTCAAATGTATAGTTTCTCAAATAGAGTAAAGGACAATGTCCATTTTGAAGCATAAGTTCTGTCCTTTTTCTTAAGTAGAAGTTTCTTCACATTATTATAAAGATTCATGTATGAAAAAGAGCATTTCTAACTTAAAAATTCACCTTGTCAATGAAAAATATTATCACACACAGGTACTTTTGGCACATAATACTATATTTGAGCTTGTAGAACTTTTTAAAATATGAAAACAGAACCCAAAAAGGACCTAGAATCCCTCTGGCCAGCAGCCCTGCTATGTGTCCAGTCTCTCTTCCAGAAGATAGCAGTAGGTAGGCAGCCTCCCCAGAAAGAGAGTTTCCAATGGAAAGAAAATTATGTTTCTTTTCTGTATTGGGAATGAGACTAAAACTCGTCTCACCTAGGGATGACACAGCGGTAGAGGTCGAAAAGAATGTCAATGAGCAGCAAGGTAAATGCCCCTCGGAATCCCTAAATGGCTCAGGGGGATAAAGTACCACATAGATATTGGTTAAGTAAGATGTCAGAGGAATTGGTGGGAAGTCTGTACAGAGTTTAAACTACCAGGCCCCCAACCTACCCAGCAATGTCAGACTTCACATTTTACTCCCTACTCCCCAACACCCAAATTCCTGTCAACATACTGGAGTTTTATTTTCTGGAGAAAGATGATTAAAGAGTTGCAAACCTTAGGGATGCCAAGTAGGATGAGGGTTGGGAGGTCTAAGGACTGAAATCAAGCAAATTAATGAGTCTGCATTCTGAACAGGGGAATCACTCTGCCCTCACTTTCACTTCCTCCATAAAACACGCAACGAGGCTTTTATTCCCTGGAAGGAATACTAGAAAATTAGAGATCTGGAGAAACTAATCAGCCCTGGAGATAGCCTTGAATTAAAGCCTACTAGTTCAAAACCCTGCTCAAACTACACACAAAGCTTCTGACCAACACTTTTAGTTCCTCATGATTACAATGAATGGATGGTAAATATTTGTCATAAGCCTCCAAATAAGAGCACAAGAAACGGAAGGAAGGAAGGAGAGCAGGAAGGGAGAGAGAGAGAAGAAGGGAGGGAAATTCGATAAAAGAGATAATTTAGGGAACAGAAGAAAGGTGTTTTTAAAATACGTGTAACTAATATAACTACCATCCTCAAGGAGATAAAAAGGACACTATAAAGATGAGCCAAAATCTATATAAATAATATACACATGTATATATTATTCACCTTATATTTTTTTAAGAAAACATTACAAGGCAAGGAATATCTCTTATAAATAAAAAATAGGCCAGACATACAGACATAATTTTTTTTAATTCATTGGAAGTGTTGAAAGATAAAGTTGAAGAAATCTAAAATAGTGGTCCCTCCCCCTCACTGAAAAAACAAAAACCTGAAAGGGTCCACTGAGTGTATGCCCAGCAGTGAATGAAAAAGATCACATAATCACAAAATTTCAGAATAGGAGAGACGAAAGAACCAGGAAGCTTGAGTGAGGTGGGGGCCTGTGGTAAAAAAAAGTCAGACACAGAGACTCAGGAGTAAGATAAGCCTCAGATGACTCAATAGCAATAAAGAAAGAAAACTATGAATAAGTGTCTTCAAAATGATAAAGGAAAATTCCATACCCAGCCTAACTATCATTTACATCGAAGAGTAGGAGAGAAGACATTTTCAGACATGCACAAACTTTAAAAATTTAGCTAACAGGAGCTTTTTCTTGGGAAGTTCACAAGGATTTGTCCCATAACGTGAGACAAGAAAATAAATCAAAAAAACAAGATGACATAGGATCTCAACCTGAGCAGAAAAGCAGACGATTCTATCAGGTATTAGCTCCAGGGGTAATAAAAGTTGTAACTTTGTATGTGAGTATATGAAAAATATTATTGATAGGCAAATTACATAAATGGTGAAGCATCTGGAAAAAAATTCAAGTTTAAAAACTGTACAATGGAAAACATGAAGCAATTGTTAACCATAGGAAAAGGGTTTGTACAAAAAAAAGAAGTATGGCCATAATTTACTGTGTGGCTTAGCAATGGAAAATGTTTACATACCACAGTGATGCTTTAATCAATAATTGTGATATAATTATATTAGGGGAAAGGAAGAAAGAGAAGCTTGCACTGAATGGGGAAGAGCTACATTATCTTCACCATTGTGAGTCTAGACTCACTGGGTCTAAAATTCATCAACATATCAAGAAATACCTGCATATAAGCACAGTCTCTATATAATGTCGGCTGTTGATACCAGGGAACCAAAACCGTATTTTGATACCAGATTTTCATAACTAAGAGTATCTACTGTCTCAATTCTTAACATCAGCCAGAGGAGATGTATACTAGTTAGGATGACAAAAGTTTCAAGAGACTGATTTATCCTATGTTAACCAGCTGATCAGTAGCAAAGCTGGATTTGAAACCCAGGTCTGTCTGACCCATGAGTTTGAGTACTTCAGCAGTGCCCACCCAGCTTCAGACAGTGCTTCTCACGACCTCAGAAAGGACTGATGTATAAAACATCAGGAGCTAACAGCTTTGCCCAAAGTCTCTACTCAAATGTGTGAACCATTTGTCCTGTTCCCTTTCTGTTTTCTCCAACCCTATCTCTTCCATTATGTGATGCTGTGAAATTATATCTATGTTCATCTCTTTTTTTTTTTTACCCCTGGTGATAGGAAAAGATCACTGCATATCTTTTCTTGCAGAAAATAAAAAATCACATGGCTTCATTTGCAGCACAGCATTGCCAAAGGATCACTTCTCAGACATGTTGGAATACAGACTTAGAAAAGAAGATTAGGAGGGAAAGGGGAGACAAGGAGAGCCTGTGATTATTCAGTCTAAGTAATGTTTTTTTTAAAAAAAACTCATGAGAAAAATCAGCATTTGAGTTTGCTCATGAGTGGAGAAGGTGTGTGCCCGCACCAGTGATTCTGAACAATTAAGAGTTTGTGCTTTCACAGATGACTAAGTGATTGTTCACTAAGGCTGATTAATGGAATGATTCAAAGATGGAAGAAACAAGCCAAGCTCTACACCCAAAATGGTAAGAATTAAAGAGGGGAACTTCCTGCTAAATATTTCAGTCCTGAGATGGCCAGTTCATACCATGGGGGGCTTACCTTACATACTTAGATGAGTGATTCTGGACCCCTCAGCAATGCCAGTCCTGGCCCTGCTAGCTCTCCTCATTCTCTCTGCACTGCACTCCACCCTCCCGGCAGATGCACAGAATCTCTCGCTTTAACCATACACACACACACACATGTGCACACAAACATGTACATACCCATGCAGACACTGTGTCTCTTCCATGGAAGCAGAACTCCATTTTAAATGCATCAACTTTCGATCCCAAATAGAGGTGAAAGCAGAAATGATGCAAAAACTTCACGTCCTTGAAGTTGGTGGCTCTCAACTGGCACTGCCACCGACGTTGGGTCCTGGGACTCCAGGTAGTGGTGCTTGCTGACAGTAAGGCTGTAGTATTTGTTCACCACTTGTGCTCAGAACACATTCTTTGACATACAAAAAATTTTCCTTCAGTATAGGAACTGTTCTCTGAAGCATATATGAGTGTGTGTGATTTGATCGATAGCATATATTTCTAAAAATATGAACACGATGTCTGTAAAATGGCCCTAATGATTGTATCTAACTCATGGGAGGAAGATATTTCACACACTGCTTGATAATAAACACTCAGTAAGTGGTAACTTTGTTTTTCAACCAGGCTTTCATGTGAAGTTTGTTTGTGTTCTGCTTCTTTTTTAAAATGATGAACCCTATATGACATATGTTGATGCTCAGTAAGTTGGAATACTCATTAAAGATATATAATCCTCAAATTATGACTTGAAGCTTATTAATAGAGCAAAGGCTACTATTTGCCCAGCACATATTCATTCAACTCTTATTATTAAAAGAACTCAGACACTATTTCAGGTACAAAGTGTATAGTTGAAAGGCCGTATACAACCAGGTGGAACCTCAGTTCTTAACATGGAGACATAAGAGCAAGTGCTGAGTAGGACTTCGCAGAAGGCTCCTTAAAGAAGCCACCTCAGTGAAGTGTGTCCCCGCTGATTCTCCTCTTCCACTTCCCTGCAGCCTGTAATGTGGCTGGAACTGCTGAAGCTCCGTGGGACCAGAAGTTGACCTTGAAAATGGAAGCCTTGAGCTAGGGTAGAGAACAGAAAGTCAGAAGGAGCTTGAGTCATTTTGACTGTGGAGCTGCTATACTTCTGGTAAGAAGTACAGATTTATTTTAGAGGAAAGGAAAATAAGCTTGATCTTAAGGCATTATTATTTTGAGGGTTTTCTGTTAATGTGGTTGCTTGATTCTAATCCTAAAACGGTTATATTTGAAGTAGGATTTTTTCTACAATAGGTATTATTTCTTACCCCTAAATTCTTCCATATTTCATTTAAATATCTGGAAGTATAAATGCTTTAAGCTTGCAGGATAGCTTCAAGTATTTAAATGTAGCCAAAATCTGCAGTTAATATTAACTCAGAAAATGGGCAGGTGCTGATAAACCTCGGGGATTCTTTTTCTTAATTGTGACAACACATAAAAACAAAACAAAAGCAAAGAAACAATAACTAAATCTCAATTAGTTTTGGTTAGTGGCAATAAGATTCTTTGGAAAAAAAGCATAAAAGCCTGAAGAGAGATCATGTAACATTTGCAAACTCAGCTCTGCTTCTACGTCATGTGTAAATGAGCAAAGCACAGAGCTGCTTTGACATTCCTCATGTGATTACTAGCACACCAGAAGGACGTCTCTTAGGGCAGAAGCCAGTTCTCATCCCTGCAGATAGGAGAGAACCTAGTGAATAGAAGGAACTCATTAAATAATGTTAAATTAATAAAACGGTGCTCTTATAAAAATTAGACTCTCTAGGAGCCTAAGGAGTATCTGTTTCTATTTCATTATTCTACTCCACTTCATTGATCAATTTATCCTCTTGCCATACATTTACATTCTTATCTAAAAACAAATTTAAAGTTTTGGATAAGAGAAATGACGTCTGAATTTAGTATTATTTCTACCTGTTATCCTTTTGCCATGTATTGCCTGTTTTCTTTTCAAATTTCTTACTTTAAGCATTATAATTGCTTTTTCATTGCACTAAAATAGAACATGAAATTTACCATTTTAGCCATGTTTAAGTGTAGAGCTCAGTAGCCTTAGACACATTCACACTGTGGTGCAACCATCACCACTATCTCCAGAATATACCTTGTTTTCTAAAATGTGGCTTTAAAGCTATATTCATATGTTCCATTTATTAGAAATAGTCAAGACAAATCAGAAATTCATTAAGCAGGCTAACAATAACCATTTTCCAGTTTTGAAAGTCACTCTTATGCCAAAGATTCTGCCAAAGTGGTCTGCTATTTCTTAGGTAAGAAAATTAAAGATATTTAAGTAGATCTCTCTGATTTCATGAGATTGAGAGTCATGCGTTTTGATACACATTTATTAGATATTAACTGACTCTTTGATTACAGATCTATATATATGTAAACTTTTTAAATTTCCAACCTTTCAGAATCAGTCTGTGGTCTTCCACTCCTACAGACCAAATACAGAGACAATATTGTTCTGGACCATACTTTGGGGAATTTTAAGATATACTCTGGAAGGGGCAATGCATTTTCTCAGTTTATATCTCTGAGTTGTGTAACCCGACAAAGAGAAACCAAAACTGATTTTTACCCATTTCTGCCTTAATGGTACAAGAAGACAAGACACTGCCAGATACAACTTGAATGCATGCTTTGGAAAACATTCTTCCACAGCTCAAGGCCTTGAAAGAGACTGAGTTTTCAAATTCATAGCATTTCATAAGCATAAGTAATTTTTTTCTGGATATATCTCCCCAGGCAAGGGAAACAAAAGGAAAAATAAACAAGTGGGACTACATCAAACTAAAAAATTTCTGTAGAGCAAAGAAAACCATCAACAAAACAAAAAGGCAACCTACAGTATGGGAAAATCTATCTGCAAATGATATATCTACTAAGGGGCTAACATCCAAACTATATAAAGAACTCATATGACTCAACACCAAAAAAATACATGTCCCGATTAAAAAATGGGCAGAGGATCTGAACTTATATTTTTCCAAAGAAGACACACAGATGGCCAACAGGCACATGAAAAGATGCTCCACATGACTAGTCATATGGGAAATGCAAATCAAAACCACCATGAAATATGACCTCATACCCGATAGAATGACCACTATACAAAAAACAGAAAATAACAAGTGTTGGTGAGGATGTGGAGAAAAGGGAACCCTCCTACACTGTTGGTAGGAAGGTAAATTGGTATAGTCACTATGAAAAGCACTATGGAGGTTTCTCAAAAACTAAAAACAGAAATACCATTCAACCCAGTAACTCCACCTCTAGGAATTTACCCCCCCAAAAAAAAACAAAACCTCTGACCAAAAAGATATATGCACCCCTATGTTTATTGATGCATTATTTGCAATAGCCAGGATATGGAAGCAATCAAAGTCTCCATCAAAAAATGAATGGATAAAGAAAATGTGGTACATATATACATGGAATATTAGTCAGCCATAAAAAAGAAATATTGCCATTTACAACAACATGGGTGGAACTAGATGATATTATGCTAAGTAAAATAAGTCAAGCAGAGAGACAAATACTATATGATTTCACTTTTTTGTGGAATCTAAAAACAAAACAAAATAACACAAACAAAACAGCAATAGACTCATAGACACTGAGAAATGCAGGTGGTTACCATGGAGTAGAGGTTGAGTGGATGGATGAAGTAGGTGAAGGGAATAAAGAGGCACAAAATCTCAATCATAATATAAATTAGTCATGGGGATGAAAGTTCAGCATAGAGAATATAGTCAATAGTTCTATAACATCTATGATGATAGATGGTAACTGCACTAGTTGGGGGTGAGGATTTAATAATGTAGATAATTGTTGAATCACTATGTTGTATACCTGAAACCAATATAATATTGTATATCAACTACACTTCAATAAAAAAAGAATAAATTCATGGCATTTATCTGCTAATTTTCAAATATATATTTCTAATGCCCTAAGCAAATTTAGGCAAACATCTTGACCAGGTAAAAAGAACCAAATGTTATTGTGCGACATACTCTTCCATGAAGAGTCACTTTTAATACCCTCCAGAGAAGAGACACTTTTAATGCCCATCATTTTATTAGATTTCATATTTTATGTGATGGTCACATAACAAGAACATGCTATACTACAAAGATAAATCTTAATTCCTTCTAGAGAAGAGCACTGCCACCATTTTATTAAATTTCACCTTTATTTAGCAATCACACTTCTAATATTTCATATTATTCTGTGAGGGGCTCTGCTAAGTGTTAAATCCTAGACCAAAAGGACAAGGCCATTTGTTTTCTGAACTAAATCACAGTGAATTTGACTCACGAATTTTTAAACAGAACTTAGATTTTAACATTAGTACATAAAGCAATTTCCTTCAAGGGAGACTGTTCCTAAGAGAAGTACTCATTCAAAGTTGAGCAAACTGCACGGACCAGTTTGATAACCAAGGCAACAGAATTGAGACCTAAGATTCCCCGGAACTAGGGGTTCCCAATCAGGAACAGTTAATTCTGTCACTTATCCTTTTGAAGAAGATGAACTCAGCACCAAACAGCTTGCAGTGACTCAGGTGAGTTTAAAAATTAAACATAAACAACCCCAAGGTTGCATCTACCTTAGTGGTAATGGTAAAATACCACAAGCAACAAAAGGACTTTACGGCTGTCCTTGTTCTAATTCACCCTGTGTGCAACTACAGGGGTGTAAAGTGGGCATCTATTTACCTAATGGCTATTACCTTTGCAGCTATGAATCACCTTAAGAGATCAGTTACTGTTCTCTAGGAAATAAAGTATTTGATTTAGAGAAAACACATTTCTATGTGATGTCTACTCTAATACTAATACTGTACAATCTGTTTCAATGTTTAATCACTTGCTAGAGGCAGTGGATTTATTTTCACACTAAGAAGAAAAATGTTTAAAGGGAGTCTTTGAGAGTTAGGGGGTGGGGTGAAGAGAGAGTAGTAATAATTGTGCCAAAAATAAGCAGTCAGTCAGTTTAAACTATAGTCTAATGCCAAGACTACAGTGCAAAGCTGTTGATTAGGGCTCTCTGGTGGCTGTGAAAAAAAGCAAGAACATAGTGGTGGTATGAAACAAATCCCAAATATTTTTATTGAGCTTTCCTTAGAAATTATTGGTTGCACAGAATTATATAGGAAATAGGTGAATTCTATTCATTCTACTCCATTCTTCTGACAATACTTTCAAAGTTCTCATTGTTTTTATGGCTCCATTTACTTAGATCTCATTAGGGTCAACACTGATTTTTCTCTCCCTTTGCAGTTGTCTGGTCTTCAACCCCCTAAAGAAAACTACCATTTATATCACTGAGGTGTATATGACACGAAGTTGGAACTGCAGCTTGGCCACGTTGATGCTTAGGGCACACAGAGGCTAAGCCCACAGTGGCTCTAAGTAAACCACTGTTAGGAGTGAATGGACTCCAGAGACCCAGAAACAGAATCGGTTCAGCCAAAAGTTCCAGTGCAGTTGACTTACCCAAGAAAGTCAGCCACATGTTTCCCATACAGTTAAAGTCCTCCAAACGGGTCATCATATTAAGAAATCTGAATTTAGTATGAATTATATTCCAATAAAAAGGAGAATATTTATTTTGTCAAAGGAATGCCCCCATCACATGAGTGTCTATAGTAGGCTTTATTTAAGTGAAAGTTACCCTTGCAACAATTAAAATATGATTCATTTAATATAAATTCATTTTGCACCTATACAACTTTTAAAGGACAAGTTCATGGCTTAAGCAAGTCAAACTCAGGTTATAGGAATACTTTCCTTTGACAAAGTCCCTGGGCAAAAATAAATACCCAGCCAGTAAAAACTATTATTCATCTTCTCATTTAAAAGAAGAAATCCAACCATAGTGTAAATGAATCATTCAACAATGGAGCTATCATCAGTGAAATAAGAATATAGTTTAAGAGTTGTTACTGTGTTTTAGACCAGAGCTGATATAGTTCAGCAACATTCATCTAAGATTCTCTGAACCAAGATTGGCTGTCCTGTGATGGAAACTCAATCCAAGGGTATGTGGGTAAAGTAGTTCGAAGTCTCAGAAAGGAAGAAGTTGAGGTGTCCCTTTAGCAGGAGAAATAAGCATAGAATTGAAAAAGAAAAAAAGAGATGCAGGGAGATACAAGTCAAAGAAAAATAAAGTGAGTACCCTGTGTGAAAGGGATAATGGCAAGGGGAAAGGGTCGGGCACGGAGATCATGTTGGGAGGTAGAAATCAAATAAGAATGGAGAGAGTGGGTTGGTGAACAGCTTTCTACAAAAGTCCTTCCTAAGGGTCTGTCTAAAAAAGTTAACCTAGGGTCAGGCACACAGTCTAATTCTGCATTTTAGGCTTTGAGGGACATCATCATTTGTCAGTTAAAGCCATCACCAATTAGATAACCAAGTCCACTGCCACATTTTTCGTTGAATAGATGTCTCTTCTAAAATTCGTTTTCCATCCAGAACCTGTGAATGTGATATTATCCATGCATATTAAGACTCTCGCAGATAAAATCAGGTAAGGTGAAGATAAAAATCATACTGGATTAGGGTGGGCCCAAAATCCAATATAATTGGTGTCCTTATTAAGAAGAGGGAAATCTGGGCCCAAACATGCGGGCTGAACATCATGTGATGATAGAAGCAGAGATTGGAGAGATGCTTCTGCAAGCCAAGGAATGCCAAGATGGCCAGCAGCCTCCAGAAGCTCAGAAGGGGAGAGGAAGGGTCCCCCCACCCCTTGTAGAGCCTTCACAGAGAACACCACCCTGCTGGCACCCTTGATTTCAGACATCCAGCCTGCAAACCAGGGAGAGAATAAATTTCTGTTGTTTTTTAAGCCACCCAGTTTGTGAAGCACTGTAAGGCAACTGTAGGAAACAATT